>NW_026561881.1:0-67364 GCF_028858705.1 Grus americana | reverse complement strand
TGGGAGCAGGGCCCTGACATTTGCAGTTTTGAGGCTTGACTCTCGAATATGGCTAGAGAGCTGCTCAGTCGCATGTCGGAGTTTTTGGATGCGTAAAGAAAGCTGCAGCTCCAGGGTTAGTAGGGCTGTGAATGGCGCCATGGGAGAGGTTTCAGGAAAGACACAGCATTCGGGGCTGGGATGTTTTCCTTGGGAGCAGGGCCCTGACATTTGCAGTTTTGAGGCTTGTATCTCGAATATGGCTAGAGAGCTGCTAAGTCGCATTTTGGAGTTTTTGGATGCCTAGTGGAGCCTGCAGCTCCAGGGTTAGTAGGGCTGTGAATGGGACATTGGTAGAGGTTTCAGGAAAGTAAGAGCATTCGGGGCTGGCAGGTTTCGCCTGGGAGCAGGGCCCTGACATTTGCAGTTTTGAGGCTTGAATCTCGACTATGGCTAGAGAGCTGCTAAGTCGCATGTCGGAGTTTTTGGATGCCTAAAGGAGCCTGCAGCGCCAGGGTTAGTAGGGCTGTGAATGGCGCCATGGTAGAGGTTTCAGGAAAGAAACAGCATTCGGGGCTGGGAGGTTTCTCCTGGGAGCAGGGCCCTGACATTTGCACTTTTGAGGCTTGAATCTCGACTATGGCTAGAGAGCTGCTAAGTTGCATTTTGGAGTTTTTGGATGCCTAGTGGAGCCTGCAGCTCCAGGGTTAGTAGGGCTGTGAATGGGACATTGGTAGAGGTTTCAGGAAAATAAGAGCATTCGGGGCTGGCAGGTTTGGCCTGGGAGCAGGGCCCTGACATTTGCAGTTTTGAGGCTTGAATCTCGACTATGGCTAGAGAGCTGCTCAGTCGCATGTAGGAGTTTTTGGATGCGTAAAGAAAGCTGCAGCGCCAGGGTTAGTAGGGCTGTGAATGGCGCCATGGTAGAGGTTTCAGGTAAAGACACAGCATTCGGGGCTGGGATGTTTTCCTTGGGAGCAGGGCCCTGACATTTGCAGTTTTGAGGCTTGAATCTCGAATATGGCTAGAGAGCTGCTAAGTCGCATGTCGGAGTTTTTAGATTGCTAGTGGAGCCTGCAGCTCCAGGGTTAGTAGGGCTGTGAATGGGACATTGGTAGAGGTTTCAGGAAATATACAGCATTCGGGGCTGCCAGGTTTCATCCGGGAGCAGGGTCCGGACTTTTGCATTTTTGACGGGCAAAGGCGGTCGATGGCCAGCGAGATGCTAAGTCACATGTCGGAGTTTTTGGATGCCTAATGGAGCCTGCAGCTCCAGGGTTAGTAGGGCTGTGAATGGCGCCATGGTAGAGGTTTCAGGAAAGTAAGAGCATTCGGGGCTGGCAGGTTTCGCCAGGGATCAGGGCCCTGACATTTGCAGTTTTGAGGCTTGACTCTCGACTATGGCTAGAGAGCTGCTAAGTCGCATGTCGGAGTTTTTGGATGCCTAAAGGAGCCTGCAGCTCCAGGGTTAGTAGGGCTGTGAATGGGACATTGGTAGAGGTTTCAGGAAAGTAAGAGCATTCGGGGCTGGCAGGTTTCGCCTGGGAGCAGGGCCCTGACATTTGCAGTTTTGAGGCTTGAATCTCGACTATGGCTAGAGAGCTGCTAAGTCGCATGTTGGAGTTTTTGGATGCCTAAAGGAGCCTGCAGCTCCAGGGTTAGTAGGGCTGTGAATGGCGCCATGGTAGAGGTTTCAGGAAAGAATAACCATTAGGGGCTGGCAGGTTTCGCCTGGGAGCAGGGCCCTGACATTTGCAGTTGTGAGGCTTGACTCTCGAATATGGCTAGAGAGCTGCTAAGTCGCATGTCGGAGTTTTTGGATGCGTAAAGAAAGCTGCAGCTCCAGGGTTAGTAGGGCTGTGAATGGCGCCATGGGAGAGGTTTCAGGAAAGAAACAGCATTCGGGGCTGGGATGTTTTCCTTGGGAGCAGGGCCCTGACATTTGCAGTTTTGAGGCTTGACTCTCGAATATGGCTAGAGAGCTGCTCAGTCGCATGTCGGAGTTTTTGGATGCGTAAAGAAAGCTGCAGCTCCAGGGTTAGTAGGGCTGTGAATGGCGCCATGGGAGAGGTTTCAGGAAAGACACAGCATTCGGGGCTGGGATGTTTTCCTTGGGAGCAGGGCCCTGACATTTGCAGTTTTGAGGCTTGAATCTCGAATATGGCTAGAGAGCTGCTAAGTCGCATTTTGGAGTTTTTGGATGCCTAGTGGAGCCTGCAGCTCCAGGGTTAGTAGGGCTGTGAATGGGACATTGGTAGAGGTTTCAGGAAAGTAAGAGCATTCGGGGCTGGCAGGTTTCGCCTGGGAGCAGGGCCCTGACATTTGCAGTTTTGAGGCTTGAATCTCGACTATGGCTAGAGAGCTGCTAAGTCGCATGTCGGAGTTTTTGGATGCGTAAAGAAAGCTGCAGCGCCAGGGTTAGTAGGGCTGTGAATGGCGCCATGGTAGAGGTTTCAGGAAAGAAACAGCATTCGGGGCTGGCAGGTTTCGCCTGGGAGCAGGGCCCTGACATTTGCAGTTTTGAGGCTTGAATCTCGACTATGGCTAGAGAGCTGCTAAGTCGCATGTCGGAGTTTTTGGATGCCTAGTGGAGCCTGCAGCTCCAGGGTTAGTAGGGCTGTGAATGGGACATTGGTAGAGGTTTCAGGAAAATAAGAGCATTCGGGGCTGGCAGGTTTCGCCAGGGAGCAGGGCCCTGACATTTGCAGTTTTGAGGCTTGAATCTCGACTATGGCTAGAGAGCTGCTAAGTCGCATGTAGGAGTTTTTGGATGCGTAAAGAAAGCTGCAGCTCCAGGGTTAGTAGGGCTGTGAATCGGGCGATGGTAGAGGTTTCAGGAAAGACACAGCATTCGGGGCTGGGATGTTTTCCTTGGGAGCTGGGTCTGGACGTTTACAGTTTTGAGGCTTGAATCTCGACTATGGCTAGAGAGCTGCTAAGTCGCATGTAGGAGTTTTTGGATGCGTAAAGAAAGCTGCAGCTCCAGGGTTAGTAGGGCTGTGAATGGGACATTGGTAGAGGTTTCAGGAAAGACACAGCATTCGGGGCTGGGATGTTTTCCTTGGGAGCAGGGCCCTGACATTTGCAGTTTTGAGGCTTGAATCTCGACTATGGCTAGAGAGCTGCTAAGTCGCATGTCGGAGTTTTTAGATTGCTAGTGGAGCCTGCAGCTCCAGGTTTAGTAGGGCTGTGAATGGGACATTGGTAGAGGTTTCAGGAAATAAACAGCATTCGGGGCTGCCAGGTTTCATCCGGGAGCACGGTCCGGACTTCTGCATTTTTGACGGGCAAAGGCGGTCGATGGCCAGCGAGATGCTAAGTCGCATGTCGGAGTTTTTGGATGCCTAATGGAGCCTGCAGCTCCAGGGTTAGTAGGGCTGTGAATGGCGCCATGGTAGAGGTTTCAGGAAAGTAAGAGCATTCGGGGCTGGCAGGTTTCACCTGGGAGCAGGGCCCTGACATTTGCAGTTTTGAGGCTTGACTCTCGACTATGGCTAGAGAGCTGCTAAGTCGCATGTCGGAGTTTTTGGATGCCTAGTGGAGCCTGCAGCTCCAGGGTTAGTAGGGCTGTGAATGGGGCCATGGGAAAGGTTTCAGGAAAGAAACAGCATTCGGGGCTGGGAGGTTTCGCCAGGGAGCAGGGCCCTGACATTTGCAGTTTTGAGGCTTGACTCTCGAATATGGCTAGAGAGCTGCTAAGTCGCATGTCGGAGTTTTTAGATTCCTAGTGGAGCCTGCAGCTCCAGGGTTAGTAGGGCTGTGAATGGGACATTGGTAGAGGTTTCAGGAAAGTAAGAGCATTCGGGGCTGGCAGGTTTGGCCTGGGAGCAGGGCCCTGACATTTGCAGTTTTGAGGCTTGAATCTCGACTATGGCTAGAGAGCTGCTAAGTCGCATGTCGGAGTTTTTGGATGCCTAAAGGAGCCTGCAGCTCCAGGGTTAGTAGGGCTGTGAATGGGGCCATGGGAGAGGTTTCAGGAAAGACACAGCATTCGGGGCTGCCAGGTTTCATCCAGGAGCACGGTCCGGATTTTTGCAGTTTCGACGGGCAAAGGCGGTCGATGGCCAGCGAGATGCTAAGTTGCATTTTGGAGTTTTTGTATGCCTAGTGGAGCCTGCAGCTCCAGGGTTAGTAGGGCTGTGAATGGGGCGATGGTAGAGGTTTCAGGAAAGAATAACCATTCGGGGCTGGGAGGTTTCTCCTGGGAGCAGGGCCCTGACATTTGCAGTTTTGAGGCTTGACTCTCGAATATGGCTAGAGAGCTGCTAAGTCGCATGTCGGAGTTTTTGGATGCGTAAAGAAAGCTGCAGCTCCAGGGTTAGTAGGGCTGTGAATGGCGCCATGGGAGAGGTTTCAGGAAAGACACAGCATTCGGGGCTGGGATGTTTTCCTTGGGAGCAGGGCCCTGACATTTGCAGTTTTGAGGCTTGACTCTCGAATATGGCTAGAGAGCTGCTCAGTCGCATGTCGGAGTTTTTGGATGCGTAAAGAAAGCTGCAGCTCCAGGGTTAGTAGGGCTGTGAATGGCGCCATGGGAGAGGTTTCAGGAAATAAACAGCATTCGGGGCTGGGATGTTTTCCTTGGGAGCAGGGCCCTGACATTTGCAGTTTTGAGGCTTGTATCTCGAATATGGCTAGAGAGCTGCTCAGTCGCATGTTGGAGTTTTTGGATGCCTAGTGGAGCCTGCAGCTCCAGGGTTAGTAGGGCTGTGAATGGGACATTGGTAGAGGTTTCAGGAAAGTAAGAGCATTCGGGGCTGGCAGGTTTCGCCTGGGAGCAGGGCCCTGACATTTGCAGTTTTGAGGCTTGAATCTCGACTATGGCTAGAGAGCTGCTAAGTCGCATGTCGGAGTTTTTGGATGCCTAAAGGAGCCTGCAGCGCCAGGGTTAGTAGGGCTGTGAATGGCGCCATGGTAGAGGTTTCAGGAAAGAAACAGCATTCGGGGCTGGGAGGTTTCTCCTGGGAGCAGGGCCCTGACATTTGCACTTTTGAGGCTTGAATCTCGACTATGGCTAGAGAGCTGCTAAGTTGCATGTTGGAGTTTTTGGATGCCTAGTGGAGCCTGCAGCTCCAGGGTTAGTAGGGCTGTGAATGGGACATTGGTAGAGGTTTCAGGAAAATAAGAGCATTCGGGGCTGGCAGGTTTGGCCTGGGAGCAGGGCCCTGACATTTGCAGTTTTGAGGCTTGAATCTCGACTATGGCTAGAGAGCTGCTCAGTCGCATGTAGGAGTTTTTGGATGCGTAAAGAAAGCTGCAGCGCCAGGGTTAGTAGGGCTGTGAATGGCGCCATGGTAGAGGTTTCAGGTAAAGACACAGCATTCGGGGCTGGGATGTTTTCCTTGGGAGCAGGGCCCTGACATTTGCAGTTTTGAGGCTTGAATCTCGAATATGGCTAGAGAGCTGCTAAGTCGCATGTCGGAGTTTTTAGATTGCTAGTGGAGCCTGCAGCTCCAGGGTTAGTAGGGCTGTGAATGGGACATTGGTAGAGGTTTCAGGAAATATACAGCATTCGGGGCTGCCAGGTTTCATCCGGGAGCAGGGTCCGGACTTTTGCATTTTTGACGGGCAAAGGCGGTCGATGGCCAGCGAGATGCTAAGTCACATGTCGGAGTTTTTGGATGCCTAATGGAGCCTGCAGCTCCAGGGTTAGTAGGGCTGTGAATGGCGCCATGGTAGAGGTTTCAGGAAAGTAAGAGCATTCGGGGCTGGCAGGTTTCGCCAGGGATCAGGGCCCTGACATTTGCAGTTTTGAGGCTTGACTCTCGACTATGGCTAGAGAGCTGCTAAGTCGCATGTCGGAGTTTTTGGATGCCTAAAGGAGCCTGCAGCTCCAGGGTTAGTAGGGCTGTGAATGGGACATTGGTAGAGGTTTCAGGAAAGTAAGAGCATTCGGGGCTGGCAGGTTTCGCCTGGGAGCAGGGCCCTGACATTTGCAGTTTTGAGGCTTGAATCTCGACTATGGCTAGAGAGCTGCTAAGTCGCATTTTGGAGTTTTTGGATGCCTAAAGGAGCCTGCAGCTCCAGGGTTAGTAGGGCTGTGAATGGCGCCATGGTAGAGGTTTCAGGAAAGAATAACCATTAGGGGCTGGCAGGTTTCGCCTGGGAGCAGGGCCCTGACATTTGCAGTTGTGAGGCTTGACTCTCGAATATGGCTAGAGAGCTGCTAAGTCGCATGTCGGAGTTTTTGGATGCCTAGTGGAGCCTGCAGCTCCAGGGTTAGTAGGGCTGTGAATGGGGCCATGGGAAAGGTTTCAGGAAAGAAACAGCATTCGGGGCTGGGAGGTTTCGCCAGGGAGCAGGGCCCTGACATTTGCAGTTTTGAGGCTTGACTCTCGAATATGGCTAGAGAGCTGCTAAGTCGCATGTCGGAGTTTTTGGATGCCTAGTGGAGCCTGCAGCTCCAGGGTTAGTAGGGCTGTGAATGGGACATTGGTAGAGGTTTCAGGAAAGTAAGAGCATTCGGGGCTGGCAGGTTTGGCCTGGGAGCAGGGCCCTGACATTTGCAGTTTTGAGGCTTGAATCTCGACTATGGCTAGAGAGCTGCTAAGTCGCATGTCGGAGTTTTTGGATGCCTAAAGGAGCCTGCAGCTCCAGGGTTAGTAGGGCTGTGAATGGGGCCATGGGAGAGGTTTCAGGAAAGACACAGCATTCGGGGCTGCCAGGTTTCATCCAGGAGCACGGTCCGGATTTTTGCATTTTTGACGGGCAAAGGTGGTCGATGGCCAGCGAGATGCTAAGTCGCATGTTGGAGTTTTTGGATGCCTAGTGGAGCCTGCAGCTCCAGGGTTAGTAGGGCTGTGAATGGGGCGATGGTAGAGGTTTCAGGAAAGAATAAGCATTAGGGGCTGGGAGGTTTCTCCTGGGAGCAGGGCCCTGACATTTGCAGTTTTGAGGCTTGACTCTCGAATATGGCTAGAGAGCTGCTAAGTCGCATGTCGGAGTTTTTGGATGCCTAAAGGAGCTGCAGCTCCAGGGTTAGTAGGGCTGTGAATGGCGCCATGGGAGAGGTTTCAGGAAAGAAAGAGCATTCGGGGCTGGGATGTTTTCCTTGGGAGCAGGGCCCTGACATTTGCAGTTTTGAGGCTTGACTCTCGAATATGGCTAGAGAGCTGCTAAGTCGCATGTCGGAGTTTTTGGATGCGTAAAGAAAGCTGCAGCTCCAGGGTTAGTAGGGCTGTGAATGGCGCCATGGTAGAGGTTTCAGGAAAGACACAGCATTCGGGGCTGGCAGGTTTCGCCAGGGAGCAGGGCCCTGACATTTGCAGTTTTGAGGCTTGAATCTCGAATATGGCTAGAGAGCTGCTAAGTCGCATGTCGGAGTTTTTGGATGCCTAGTGGAGCCTGCAGCTCCAGGGTTAGTAGGGCTGTGAATGGGACATTGGTAGAGGTTTCAGGAAATCAAGAGCATTCGGGGCTGGCAGGTTTCGCCTGGGAGCAGGGCCCTGACATTTGCAGTTTTGAGGCTTGAATCTCGACTATGGCTAGAGAGCTGCTAAGTCGCATGTCGGAGTTTTTGGATGCCTAAAGGAGCCTGCAGCGCCAGGGTTAGTAGGGCTGTGAATGGCGCCATGGTAGAGGTTTCAGGAAAGAAACAGCATTCGGGGCTGGGAGGTTTCTCCTGGGAGCAGGGCCCTGACATTTGCACTTTTGAGGCTTGAATCTCGACTATGGCTAGAGAGCTGCTAAGTCGCATGTTGGAGTTTTTGGATGCCTAGTGGAGCCTGCAGCTCCAGGGTTAGTAGGGCTGTGAATGGGACATTGGTAGAGGTTTCAGGAAAATAAGAGCATTCGGGGCTGGCAGGTTTGGCCTGGGAGCAGGGCCCTGACATTTGCAGTTTTGAGGCTTGAATCTCGACTATGGCTAGAGAGCTGCTAAGTCGCATGTAGGAGTTTTTGGATGCGTAAAGGAGCCTGCAGCGCCAGGGTTAGTAGGGCTGTGAATGGCGCCATGGTAGAGGTTTCAGGTAAAGACACAGCATTCGGGGCTGGGATGTTTTCCTTGGGAGCAGGGCCCTGACATTTGCAGTTTTGAGGCTTGAATCTCGAATATGGCTAGAGAGCTGCTAAGTCGCATGTCGGAGTTTTTAGATTGCTAGTGGAGCCTGCAGCTCCAGGGTTAGTAGGGCTGTGAATGGGACATTGGTAGAGGTTTCAGGAAATATACAGCATTCGGGGCTGCCAGGTTTCATCCGGGAGCAGGGTCCGGACTTTTGCATTTTTGACGGGCAAAGGCGGTCGATGGCCAGCGAGCTGCTAAGTCGCATGTCGGAGTTTTTGGATGCCTAATGGAGCCTGCAGCTCCAGGGTTAGTAGGGCTGTGAATGGCGCCATGGTAGAGGTTTCAGGAAAGTAAGAGCATTCGGGGCTGGCAGGTTTCGCCTGGGAGCAGGGCCCTGACATTTGCAGTTTTGAGGCTTGACTCTCGACTATGGCTAGAGAGCTGCTAAGTCGCATGTCGGAGTTTTTGGATGCCTAAAGGAGCCTGCAGCTCCAGGGTTAGTAGGGCTGTGAATGGGGCCATGGGAGAGGTTTCAGGAAAGAAAGAGCATTCGGGGCTGGGAGGTTTCGCCTGGGAGCAGGGCCCTGACATTTGCAGTTTTGAGGCTTGACTCTCGAATATGGCTAGAGAGCTGCTAAGTCGCATGTCGGAGTTTTTGGATGCCTAAAGGAGCCTGCAGCTCCAGGGTTAGTAGGGCTGTGAATGGGACATTGGTAGAGGTTTCAGGAAAGACACAGCATTCGGGGCTGGCAGGTTTCGCCTGGGAGCAGGGCCCTGACATTTGCAGTTTTGAGGCTTGAATCTCGACTATGGCTAGAGAGCTGCTAAGTCGCATGTCGGAGTTTTTGGATGCGTAAAGAAAGCTGCAGCTCCAGGGTTAGTAGGGCTGTGAATGGCGCCATGGGAGAGGTTTCAGGAAAGAAACAGCATTCGGGGCTGGCAGGTTTCTCCTGGGAGCAGGGCCCTGACATTTGCAGTTTTGAGGCTTGACTCTCGAATATGGCTAGAGAGCTGCTAAGTCGCATGTTGGAGTTTTTGATGCCTAGTGGAGCCTGCAGCTCCAGGGTTAGTAGGGCTGTGAATGGGACATTGGTAGAGGTTTCAGGAAATAAAGAGCATTCGGGGCTGGCAGGTTTCTCCTGGGAGCAGGGCCCTGACATTTGCAGTTTTGAGGCTTGAATCTCGACTATGGCTAGAGAGCTGCTAAGTCGCATGTCGGAGTTTTTGGATGCCTAAAGGAGCCTGCAGCTCCAGGGTTAGTAGGGCTGTGAATGGCGCCATGGTAGAGGTTTCAGGAAAGAAAGAGCATTCGGGGCTGGCAGGTTTCTCCTGGGAGCAGGGCCCTGACATTTGCAGTTTTGAGGCTTGACTCTCGAATATGGCTAGAGAGCTGCTAAGTCGCATGTCGGAGTTTTTGGATGCCTAAAGGAGCCTGCAGCTCCAGGGTTAGTAGGGCTGTGAATGGCGCCATGGGAGAGGTTTCAGGAAAGAAACAGCATTCGGGGCTGGGATGTTTCGCCTGGGAGCAGGGCCCTGACATTTGCAGTTTTGAGGCTTGAATCTCGAATATGGCTAGAGAGCTGCTAAGTCGCATGTCGGAGTTTTTGGATGCCTAGTGGAGCCTGCAGCTCCAGGGTTAGTAGGGCTGTGAATGGGACATTGGTAGAGGTTTCAGGAAAGTAAGAGCATTCGGGGCTGGCAGGTTTCGCCTGGGAGCAGGGCCCTGACATTTGCAGTTTTGAGGCTTGAATCTCGACTATGGCTAGAGAGCTGCTAAGTCGCATGTCGGAGTTTTTGGATGCCTAAAGGAGCCTGCAGCGCCAGGGTTAGTAGGGCTGTGAATGGCGCCATGGTAGAGGTTTCAGGAAAGAAACAGCATTCGGGGCTGGCAGGTTTCTCCTGGGAGCAGGGCCCTGACATTTGCAGTTTTGAGGCTTGAATCTCGACTATGGCTAGAGAGCTGCTAAGTCGCATTTTGGAGTTTTTGGATGCCTAGTGGAGCCTGCAGCTCCAGGGTTAGTAGGGCTGTGAATGGGACATTGGTAGAGGTTTCAGGAAAATAAGAGCATTCGGGGCTGGCAGGTTTGGCCTGGGAGCAGGGCCCTGACATTTGCAGTTTTGAGGCTTGAATCTCGACTATGGCTAGAGAGCTGCTCAGTCGCATGTAGGAGTTTTTGGATGCGTAAAGAAAGCTGCAGCGCCAGGGTTAGTAGGGCTGTGAATGGCGCCATGGTAGAGGTTTCAGGAAAGACACAGCATTCGGGGCTGGGATGTTTTCCTTGGGAGCAGGGCCCTGACATTTGCAGTTTTGAGGCTTGAATCTCGAATATGGCTAGAGAGCTGCTAAGTCGCATGTCGGAGTTTTTGGATGCGTAAAGGAGCCTGCAGCTCCAGGGTTAGTAGGGCTGTGAATGGGACATTGGTAGAGGTTTCAGGAAAGAATAACCATTCGGGGCTGGCAGGTTTTCCTTGGGAGCAGGGCCCGGACATTTGCATTTTTGACGGGCAAAGGCGGACGATGGCCAGCGAGCTGCTAAGTCACATGTCGGAGTTTTTGGATGCCTAATGGAGCCTGCAGCTCCAGGGTTAGTAGGGCTGTGAATGGCGCCATGGTAGAGGTTTCAGGAAAGTAAGAGCATTCGGGGCTGGCAGGTTTCGCCAGGGATCAGGGCCCTGACATTTGCAGTTTTGAGGCTTGACTCTCGACTATGGCTAGAGAGCTGCTAAGTCGCATGTCGGAGTTTTTGGATGCCTAAAGGAGCCTGCAGCTCCAGGGTTAGTAGGGCTGTGAATGGGACATTGGTAGAGGTTTCAGGAAAGAAAGAGCATTCGGGGCTGGCAGGTTTCGCCTGGGAGCAGGGCCCTGACATTTGCAGTTTTGAGGCTTGAATCTCGACTATGGCTAGAGAGCTGCTAAGTCGCATGTCGGAGTTTTTGGATGCCTAAAGGAGCCTGCAGCTCCAGGGTTAGTAGGGCTGTGAATGGCGCCATGGTAGAGGTTTCAGGAAAATAAGAGCATTAGGGGCTGGCAGGTTTCGCCTGGGAGCAGGGCCCTGACATTTGCAGTTTTGAGGCTTGAATCTCGAATATGGCTAGAGAGCTGCTAAGTCGCATGTCGGAGTTTTTGGATGCGTAAAGAAAGCTGCAGCTCCAGGGTTAGTAGGGCTGTGAATGGCGCCATGGGAGAGGTTTCAGGAAAGACACAGCATTCGGGGCTGGGATGTTTTCCTTGGGAGCAGGGCCCTGACATTTGCAGTTTTGAGGCTTGAATCTCGAATATGGCTAGAGAGCTGCTAAGTCGCATGTCGGAGTTTTTGGATGCCTAATGGAGCCTGCAGCTCCAGGGTTAGTAGGGCTGTGAATGGGGCCATGGTAGAGGTTTCAGGAAATAAACAGCATTCGGGGCTGGGATGTTTTCCTTGGGAGCAGGGCCCTGACATTTGCAGTTTTGACGGGCAAAGGCGGTCGATGGCCAGCGAGATGCTCAGTCGCATGTCGGAGTTTTTGGATGCCTAATGGAGCTGCAGCTCCAGGGTTAGTAGGGCTGTGAATGGCGCCATGGGAGAGGTTTCAGGAAAGAAAGAGCATTCGGGGCTGGCAGGTTTCGCCTGGGAGCAGGGCCCTGACATTTGCAGTTTTGAGGCTTGAATCTCGAATATGGCTAGAGAGCTGCTAAGTCGCATGTCGGAGTTTTTGGATGCCTAATGGAGCCTGCAGCTCCAGGGTTAGTAGGGCTGTGAATGGGACATTGGTAGAGGTTTCAGGAAAGTAAGAGCATTCGGGGCTGGCAGGTTTCGCCTGGGAGCAGGGCCCTGACATTTGCAGTTTTGAGGCTTGAATCTCGACTATGGCTAGAGAGCTGCTAAGTCGCATGTCGGAGTTTTTGGATGCCTAGTGGAGCCTGCAGCTCCAGGGTTAGTAGGGCTGTGAATGGGGCCATGGTAGAGGTTTCAGGAAAGAAAGAGCATTCGGGGCTGGCAGGTTTCGCCTGGGAGCAGGGCCCTGACATTTGCAGTTTTGAGGCTTGAATCTCGACTATGGCTAGAGAGCTGCTAAGTCGCATGTCGGAGTTTTTGGATGCCTAAAGGAGCCTGCAGCTCCAGGGTTAGTAGGGCTGTGAATGGCGCCATGGTAGAGGTTTCAGGAAAGAAACAGCATTCGGGGCTGGCAGTTTTCTCCTGGGAGCAGGGCCCTGACATTTGCAGTTTTGAGGCTTGAATCTCGACTATGGCTAGAGAGCTGCTAAGTCGCATGTCGGAGTTTTTGGATGCCTAGTGGAGCCTGCAGCTCCAGGGTTAGTAGGGCTGTGAATGGGACATTGGTAGAGGTTTCAGGAAAGTAAGAGCATTCGGGGCTGGCAGGTTTCTCCTGGGAGCAGGGCCCTGACATTTGCAGTTTTGAGGCTTGACTCTCGACTATGGCTAGAGAGCTGCTAAGTCGCATGTCGGAGTTTTTGGATGCCTAAAGGAGCCTGCAGCTCCAGGGTTAGTAGGGCTGTGAATGGCGCCATGGTAGAGGTTTCAGGAAAGAAAGAGCATTCGGGGCTGGCAGGTTTCGCCTGGGAGCAGGGCCCTGACATTTGCAGTTTTGAGGCTTGACTCTCGACTATGGCTAGAGAGCTGCTAAGTCGCATGTCGGAGTTTTTGGATGCCTAAGGAGCCTGCAGCTCCAGGGTTAGTAGGGCTGTGAATGGGACATTGGTAGAGGTTTCAGGAAAATAAGAGCATTCGGGGCTGGCAGGTTTCGCCTGGGAGCAGGGCCCTGACATTTGCAGTTTTGAGGCTTGAATCTCGACTATGGCTAGAGAGCTGCTAAGTCGCATGTCGGAGTTTTTGGATGCCTAAAGGAGCCTGCAGCTCCAGGGTTAGTAGGGCTGTGAATGGCGCCATGGTAGAGGTTTCAGGAAAGAATAAGCATTCGGGGCTGGCAGGTTTCGCCTGGGAGCAGGGCCCTGACATTTGCAGTTTTGAGGCTTGACTCTCGACTATGGCTAGAGAGCTGCTAAGTCGCATGTCGGAGTTTTTGGATGCCTAAAGGAGCCTGCAGCTCCAGGGTTAGTAGGGCTGTGAATGGGACATTGGTAGAGGTTTCAGGAAAGACAGAGCATTCGGGGCTGGGAGGTTTCGCCTGGGAGCAGGGCCCTGACATTTGCAGTTTTGAGGCTTGAATCTCGACTATGGCTAGAGAGCTGCTAAGTCGCATGTCGGAGTTTTTGGATGCCTAAAGGAGCCTGCAGCTCCAGGGTTAGTAGGGCTGTGAATGGCGACATGGTAGAGGTTTCAGGAAAGAAACAGCATTCGGGGCTGGCAGGTTTCTCCTGGGAGCAGGGCCCTGACATTTGCAGTTTTGAGGCTTGAATCTCGAATATGGCTAGAGAGCTGCTAAGTCGCATTTCGGAGTTTTTGGATGCCTAGTGGAGCCTGCAGCTCCAGGGTTAGTAGGGCTGTGAATGGCGCCATGGTAGAGGTTTCAGGAAAGAAACAGCATTCGGGGCTGGCAGGTTTCGCCTGGGAGCAGGGCCCTGACATTTGCAGTTTTGAGGCTTGAATCTCGAATATGGCTAGAGAGCTGCTAAGTCGCATGTCGGAGTTTTTGGATGCCTAAAGGAGCCTGCAGCTCCAGGGTTAGTAGGGCTGTGAATGGGGCCATGGTAGAGGTTTCAGGAAAGTAAGAGCATTCGGGGCTGGCAGGTTTCGCCTGGGAGCAGGGCCCTGACATTTGCAGTTTTGAGGCTTGAATCTCGACTATGGCTAGAGAGCTGCTAAGTCGCATGTCGGAGTTTTTGGATGCCTAAAGGAGCCTGCAGCTCCAGGGTTAGTAGGGCTGTGAATGGCGCCATGGTAGAGGTTTCAGGAAAGTAAGAGCATTCGGGGCTGGCAGGTTTCGCCTGGGAGCAGGGCCCTGACATTTGCAGTTTGAGGCTTGAATCTCGAATATGGCTAGAGAGCTGCTAAGTCGCATGTCGGAGTTTTTGGATGCCTAGTGGAGCCTGCAGCTCCAGGGTTAGTAGGGCTGTGAATGGGGCCATGGTAGAGGTTTCAGGAAAGTAAGAGCATTCGGGGCTGGCAGGTTTCGCCTGGGAGCAGGGCCCTGACATTTGCAGTTTTGAGGCTTGAATCTCGAATATGGCTAGAGAGCTGCTAAGTCGCATGTCGGAGTTTTTGGATGCCTAATGGAGCCTGCAGCTCCAGGGTTAGTAGGGCTGTGAATGGCGCCATGGTAGAGGTTTCAGGAAAGAAACAGCATTCGGGGCTGGCAGGTTTCTCCTGGGAGCAGGGCCCTGACATTTGCAGTTTGAGGCTTGAATCTCGAATATGGCTAGAGAGCTGCTAAGTCGCATGTCGGAGTTTTTGGATGCCTAGTGGAGCCTGCAGCTCCAGGGTTAGTAGGGCTGTGAATGGGGCCATGGTAGAGGTTTCAGGAAAGAATAACCATTCGGGGCTGGCAGGTTTCTCCTGGGAGCAGGGCCCTGACATTTGCAGTTTTGAGGCTTGACTCTCGAATATGGCTAGAGAGCTGCTAAGTCGCATGTCGGAGTTTTTGGATGCCTAAAGGAGCTGCAGCTCCAGGGTTAGTAGGGCTGTGAATGGGACATGGTAGAGGTTTCAGGAAAGACACAGCATTCGGGGCTGGCAGGTTTCGCTTGGGAGCAGGGCCCTGACATTTGCAGTTTTGAGGCTTGAATCTCGAATATGGCTAGAGAGCTGCTAAGTCGCATGTCGGAGTTTTTGGATGCCTAAAGGAGCCTGCAGCTCCAGGGTTAGTAGGGCTGTGAATGGGGCCATGGTAGAGGTTTCAGGAAAGAAACAGCATTCGGGGCTGGCAGGTTTCTCCTGGGAGCAGGGCCCTGACATTTGCAGTTTTGAGGCTTGACTCTCGACTATGGCTAGAGAGCTGCTAAGTCGCATGTCGGAGTTTTTGGATGCCTAGTGGAGCCTGCAGCTCCAGGGTTAGTAGGGCTGTGAATGGGGCCATGGTAGAGGTTTCAGGAAAGAAAGAGCATTCGGGGCTGGGAGGTTTCGCTTGGGAGCAGGGCCCTGACATTTGCAGTTTTGAGGCTGAATCTCGACTATGGCTAGAGAGCTGCTAAGTCGCATGTCGGAGTTTTTGGATGCCTAATGGAGCCTGCAGCTCCAGGGTTAGTAGGGCTGTGAATGGGGCCATGGTAGAGGTTTCAGGAAAGACACAGCATTCGGGGCTGGCAGGTTTCGCCTGGGAGCAGGGCCCTGACATTTGCAGTTTTGAGGCTTGAATCTCGACTAAGGCTAGAGAGCTGCTAAGTCGCATGTCGGAGTTTTTGGATGCCTAAAGGAGCCTGCAGCTCCAGGGTTAGTAGGGCTGTGAATGGGGCCATGGTAGAGGTTTCAGGAAAGAAAGAGCATTCGGGGCTGGCAGGTTTCGCCTGGGAGCAGGGCCCTGACATTTGCAGTTTTGAGGCTTGAATCTCGACTATGGCTAGAGAGCTGCTCAGTCGCATGTCGGAGTTTTTGGATGCCTAAAGGAGCCTGCAGCTCCAGGGTTAGTAGGGCTGTGAATGGCGCCATGGTAGAGGTTTCAGGAAAGAAACAGCATTCGGGGCTGGGATGTTTCTCCTGGGAGCAGGGCCCTGACATTTGCAGTTTTGAGGCTTGAATCTCGACTATGGCTAGAGAGCTGCTAAGTCGCATGTCGGAGTTTTTGGATGCGTAGTGGAGCCTGCAGCTCCAGGGTTAGTAGGGCTGTGAATGGGACATTGGTAGAGGTTTCAGGAAAGAAACAGCATTCGGGGCTGGGATGTTTTCCTTGGGAGCAGGGCCCTGACATTTGCAGTTTTGAGGCTTGAATCTCGACTATGGCTAGAGAGCTGCTAAGTCGCATGTCGGAGTTTTTGGATGCCTAAAGGAGCCTGCAGCTCCAGGGTTAGTAGGGCTGTGAATGGCGCCATGGTAGAGGTTTCAGGAAAGTAAGAGCATTCGGGGCTGGCAGGTTTCGCCTGGGAGCAGGGCCCTGACATTTGCAGTTTTGAGGCTTGAATCTCGACTATGGCTAGAGAGCTGCTAAGTCGCATGTCGGAGTTTTTGGATGCCTAAAGGAGCCTGCAGCTCCAGGGTTAGTAGGGCTGTGAATGGGCCATGGTAGAGGTTTCAGGAAAGAAAAGCATTCGGGGCTGGCAGGTTTCGCCTGGGAGCAGGGCCCTGACATTTGCAGTTTTGAGGCTTGAATCTCGACTATGGCTAGAGAGCTGCTAAGTCGCATGTCGGAGTTTTTGGATGCCTAAGGAGCTGCAGCTCCAGGGTTAGTAGGGCTGTGAATGGGCCATGGTAGAGGTTTCAGGAAAGAACAGCATTCGGGGCTGGCAGGTTTTCCTGGGAGCAGGGCCCTGACATTTGCAGTTTTGAGGCTTGAATCTCGACTATGGCTAGAGAGCTGCTAAGTCGCATGTCGGAGTTTTTGGATGCCTAAGGAGCCTGCAGCTCCAGGGTTAGTAGGGCTGTGAATGGGGCCATGGTAGAGGTTTCAGGAAAGAAGAGCATTCGGGGCTGGCAGGTTTCGCCTGGGAGCAGGGCCCTGACATTTGCAGTTTTGAGGCTTGAATCTCGACTATGGCTAGAGAGCTGCTAAGTCGCATGTCGGAGTTTTTGGATGCCTAAAGGAGCCTGCAGCTCCAGGGTTAGTAGGGCTGTGAATGGGCCATGGTAGAGGTTTCAGGAAAGAACAGCATTCGGGGCTGGCAGGTTTCCCTGGGAGCAGGGCCCTGACATTTGCAGTTTTGAGGCTTGAATCTCGACTATGGCTAGAGAGCTGCTAAGTCGCATGTCGGAGTTTTTGGATGCTAAAGGAGCTGCAGCTCCAGGGTTAGTAGGGCTGTGAATGGGACATTGGTAGAGGTTTCAGGAAAGAAACAGCATTCGGGGCTGGCAGTTTTCCTTGGGAGCAGGGCCCTGACATTTGCAGTTTTGAGGCTTGAATCTCGACTATGGCTAGAGAGCTGCTAAGATGCATGTCGTAGTTTTTGGATACCTAAAGGAGCCTGCAGCTCCAGGGTTAGTAGGGCTGTGAATGGCGCCATGGTAGAGGTTTCAGGAAAGAAACAGCATTCGGGGCTGGCAGGTTTCGCCTGGGAGCAGGGCCCTGACATTTGCAGTTTTGAGGCTTGAATCTCGACTATGGCTAGAGAGCTGCTAAGTCGCATGTCGGAGTTTTTGGATGCCTAGTGGAGCCTGCAGCTCCAGGGTTAGTAGGGCTGTGAATGGGACATGGGAGAGGTTTCAGGAAAATAAGAGCATTCGGGGCTGGCAGGTTTCGCCTGGGAGCAGGGCCCTGACATTTGCAGTTTTGAGGCTTGAATCTCGACTATGGCTAGAGAGCTGCTAAGTCGCATGTCGGAGTTTTTGGATGCCTAAAGGAGCTGCAGCTCCAGGGTTAGTAGGGCTGTGAATGGGGCCATGGTAGAGGTTTCAGGAAAGACACAGCATTCGGGGCTGGGATGTTTTCCTTGGGAGCAGGGCCCTGACATTTGCAGTTTTGAGGCTTGAATCTCGACTATGGCTAGAGAGCTGCTAAGTCGCATGTCGGAGTTTTTGGATGCGTAAAGGAGCCTGCAGCTCCAGGGTTAGTAGGGCTGTGAATGGGACATTGGTAGAGGTTTCAGGAAATAACAGCATTCGGGGCTGGCAGGTTTCCCGGGAGCAGGGCCCTGACATTTGCAGTTTTGAGGCAAATCGGTCTATGGCTAGAGAGCTGCTAAGTCGCATGTCGGAGTTTTTGGATGCCTAAGGAGCCTGCAGCTCCAGGGTTAGTAGGGCTGTGAATGGGCCATGGTAGAGGTTTCAGGAAAGTAAGAGCATTCGGGGCTGGCAGGTTTTCCTGGGAGCAGGGCCCTGACATTTGCAGTTTTGAGGCTTGAATCTCGACTATGGCTAGAGAGCTGCTAAGTCGCATGTCGGAGTTTTTGGATGCCTAATGGAGCCTGCAGCTCCAGGGTTAGTAGGGCTGTGAATGGGGCCATGGTAGAGGTTTCAGGAAAGAACAGCATTCGGGGCTGGCAGGTTTCGCCTGGGAGCAGGGCCCTGACATTTGCAGTTTTGAGGCTTGAATCTCGACTATGGCTAGAGAGCTGCTAAGTCGCATGTCGGAGTTTTTGGATGCCTAAAGGAGCCTGCAGCTCCAGGGTTAGTAGGGCTGTGAATGGGGCCATGGGAGAGGTTTCAGGAAAGAAACAGCATTCGGGGCTGGCAGGTTTCGCCTGGGAGCAGGGCCCTGACATTTGCAGTTTTGAGGCTTGAATCTCGACTATGGCTAGAGAGCTGCTAAGTCGCATGTCGGAGTTTTTGGATGCCTAAAGGAGCTGCAGCTCCAGGGTTAGTAGGGCTGTGAATGGGCCATGGTAGAGGTTTCAGGAAAGAACAGCATTCGGGGCTGGCAGGTTTTCTTGGGAGCAGGGCCCTGACATTTGCAGTTTTGAGGCTTGAATCTCGACTATGGCTAGAGAGCTGCTAAGTCGCATGTCGGAGTTTTTGGATGCCTAGTGGAGCCTGCAGCTCCAGGGTTAGTAGGGCTGTGAATGGGACATTGGTAGAGGTTTCAGGAAATAACAGCATTCGGGGCTGGCAGGTTTCGCCGGGAGCAGGGCCCTGACATTTGCAGTTTTGAGGCAATCTCGGTCGATGGCTAGAGAGCTGCTAAGTCGCATGTCGGAGTTTTTGGATGCCTAATGGAGCCTGCAGCTCCAGGGTTAGTAGGGCTGTGAATGGGCCATGGTAGAGGTTTCAGGAAAGTAAGAGCATTCGGGGCTGGCAGGTTTCGCCTGGGAGCAGGGCCCTGACATTTGCAGTTTTGAGGCTTGAATCTCGACTATGGCTAGAGAGCTGCTAAGTCGCATGTCGGAGTTTTTGGATGCCTAAAGGAGCCTGCAGCTCCAGGGTTAGTAGGGCTGTGAATGGGCCATGGTAGAGGTTTCAGGAAAGAAACAGCATTCGGGGCTGGCAGGTTTCGCCTGGGAGCGGGGCCCTGACATTTGCAGTTTTGAGGCTTGAATCTCGACTATGGCTAGAGAGCTGCTAAGTCGCATGTCGGAGTTTTTGGATGCCTAAGGAGCCTGCAGCTCCAGGGTTAGTAGGGCTGTGAATGGGACATGGTAGAGGTTTCAGGAAAGACACAGCATTCGGGGCTGGGATGTTTTCCTTGTGAGCAGGGCCCTGACATTTGCAGTTTTGAGGCTTGAATCTCGACTATGGCTAGAGAGCTGCTAAGATGCATGTCGTAGTTTTTGGATACCTAAAGGAGCCTGCAGCTCCAGGGTTAGTAGGGCTGTGAATGGGGCGATGGTAGAGGTTTCAGGAAAGAATAACCATTCGGGGCTGGCAGGTTTCTCCTGGGAGCAGGGCCTGACATTTGCAGTTTTGAGGCTTGAATCTCGACTATGGCTAGAGAGCTGCTAAGTCGCATGTCGGAGTTTTTGGATGCCTAAGGAGCTGCAGCTCCAGGGTTAGTAGGGCTGTGAATGGGCCATGGTAGAGGTTTCAGGAAAGAAACAGCATTCGGGGCTGGCAGTTTTCCCTGGGAGCAGGGCCCTGACATTTGCAGTTTTGAG
This sequence comes from Grus americana, assembly GCF_028858705.1. Lineage (NCBI taxonomy): Eukaryota > Metazoa > Chordata > Aves > Gruiformes > Gruidae > Grus > Grus americana. The sequence continues at coordinate 47,811 of NW_026561881.1, read as the reverse complement.
GCTTGAATCTCGACTATGGCTAGAGAGCTGCTAAGTCGCATGTCGGAGTTTTTGGATGCTAGTGGAGCTGCAGCTCCAGGGTTAGTAGGGCTGTGAATGGGACATTGGTAGAGGTTTCAGGAAAGAAACAGCATTCGGGGCTGGGATATTTTCCTTGGGAGCAGGGCCCTGACATTTGCAGTTTTGAGGCTTGAATCTCGACTATGGCTAGAGAGCTGCTAAGTCGCATGTCGGAGTTTTTGGATGCCTAAAGGAGCCTGCAGCTCCAGGGTTAGTAGGGCTGTGAATGGGGCCATGGTAGAGGTTTCAGGAAAGAATAACCATTCGGGGCTGGCACGTCTCATCCGGGAGCAGGGCCCTGACATTTGCAGTTTTGAGGCTTGAATCTCGACTATGGCTAGAGAGCTGCTAAGTCGCATGTCGGAGTTTTTGGATGCCTAGTGGAGCCTGCAGCTCCAGGGTTAGTAGGGCTGTGAATGGGGCCATGGGAGAGGTTTCAGGAAAATAAGAGCATTCGGGGCTGGCAGGTTTCGCCTGGGAGCAGGGCCCTGACATTTGCAGTTTTGAGGCTTGAATCTCGACTATGGCTAGAGAGCTGCTAAGTCGCATGTCGGAGTTTTTGGATGCGTAAGGAGCTGCAGCTCCAGGGTTAGTAGGGCTGTGAATGGGCCATGGTAGAGGTTTCAGGAAAGAAACAGCATTCGGGGCTGGGAGTTTTCCCTGGGAGCAGGGCCCTGACATTTGCAGTTTTGAGGCTTGAATCTCGACTATGGCTAGAGAGCTGCTAAGTCGCATGTCGGAGTTTTTGGATGCCTAGTGGAGCCTGCAGCTCCAGGGTTAGTAGGGCTGTGAATGGGACATTGGTAGAGGTTTCAGGAAATAAACAGCATTCGGGGCTGGCAGGTTTCGCCAGGGAGCAGGGCCCTGACATTTGCAGTTTTGAGGCTTGAATCTCGACTATGGCTAGAGAGCTGCTAAGTCGCATGTCGGAGTTTTTGGATGCCTAATGGAGCCTGCAGCTCCAGGGTTAGTAGGGCTGTGAATGGGGCCATGGTAGAGGTTTCAGGAAAGTAAGAGCATTCGGGGCTGGCAGGTTTCGCCTGGGAGCAGGGCCCTGACATTTGCAGTTTTGAGGCTTGAATCTCGACTATGGCTAGAGAGCTGCAGCTCCAGGGTTAGTAGGGCTGTGAATGGGACATTGGTAGAGGTTTCAGGAAAGAACAGCATTCGGGGCTGGCAGGTTTCGCCTGGGAGCAGGGCCCTGACGTTTGCAGTTTTGAGGCTTGAATCTCGATACGGCTAGAGAGCTGCTAAGTCGCATGTCGGAGTTTTTGGATGCCTAGTGGAGCCTGCAGCTCCAGGGTTAGTAGGGCTGTGAATGGGGATATGGTAGAGGTTTCAGGAAAGAATAACCATTAGGGGCTGGCAGGTTTCGCCTGGGAGCAGGGCCCTGACATTTGCAGTTTTGAGGCTTGAATCTCGACTATGGCTAGAGAGCTGCTAAGTCGCATGTCGGAGTTTTTGGATGCCTAAAGGAGCTGCAGCTCCAGGGTTAGTAGGGCTGTGAATGGGCCATTGGTAGAGGTTTCAGGAAAGAACAGCATTCGGGGCTGGGAGGTTTCCCTGGGAGCAGGGCCCTGACATTTGCAGTTTTGAGGCTTGAATCTCGACTATGGCTAGAGAGCTGCTAAGTCGCATGTCGGAGTTTTTGGATGCCTAAAGGAGCTGCAGCTCCAGGGTTAGTAGGGCTGTGAATGGGCCATGGTAGAGGTTTCAGGAAAGAAACAGCATTCGGGGCTGGCAGTTTTCCTTGGGAGCAGGGCCCTGACATTTGCAGTTTTGAGGCTTGAATCTCGACTATGGCTAGAGAGCTGCTAAGTCGCATGTCGGAGTTTTTGGATGCCTAATGGAGCCTGCAGCTCCAGGGTTAGTAGGGCTGTGAATGGGCCATGGTAGAGGTTTCAGGAAAGTAACAGCATTCGGGGCTGGCAGGTTTCGCCTGGGAGCAGGGCCCTGACATTTGCAGTTTTGAGGCTTGAATCTCGACTATGGCTAGAGAGCTGCTAAGTCGCATGTCGGAGTTTTTGGATGCCTAAAGGAGCCTGCAGCTCCAGGGTTAGTAGGGCTGTGAATGGCGCCATGTAGAGGTTTCAGGAAAGAAACAGCATTCGGGGCTGGCAGGTTTCGCCTGGGAGCAGGGCCCTGACATTTGCAGTTTTGAGGCTTGAATCTCGACTATGGCTAGAGAGCTGCTAAGTCGCATGTCGGAGTTTTTGGATGCCTAATGGAGCCTGCAGCTCCAGGGTTAGTAGGGCTGTGAATGGGACATTGGTAGAGGTTTCAGGAAAGACACAGCATTCGGGGCTGGCAGGTTTCGCCTGGGAGCAGGGCCCTGACATTTGCAGTTTTGAGGCTTGAATCTCGACTATGGCTAGAGAGCTGCTAAGTCGCATGTCGGAGTTTTTGGATGCGTAAAGAAAGCTGCAGCTCCAGGGTTAGTAGGGCTGTGAATGGGCCATTGGTAGAGGTTTCAGGAAAGCAAGAGCATTCGGGGCTGGCAGGTTTTCCTGGGAGCAGGGCCCTGACATTTGCAGTTTTGAGGCTTGAATCTCGACTATGGCTAGAGAGCTGCTAAGTCGCATGTCGGAGTTTTTGGATGCCTAGTGGAGCCTGCAGCTCCAGGGTTAGTAGGGCTGTGAATGGGCCATTGGTAGAGGTTTCAGGAAATAAACAGCATTCGGGGCTGGCAGGTTTCTCCTGGGAGCAGGGCCCTGACATTTGCAGTTTTGAGGCTTGAATCTCGTCTATGGCTAGAGAGCTGCTAAGTCGCATGTCGGAGTTTTTGGATGCCTAATGGAGCCTGCAGCTCCAGGGTTAGTAGGGCTGTGAATGGCGCCATGGTAGAGGTTTCAGGAAAGTAAGAGCATTCGGGGCTGGCAGGTTTCGCCTGGGAGCAGGGCCCTGACATTTGCAGTTTTGAGGCTTGAATCTCGACTATGGCTAGAGAGCTGCTAAGTCGCATGTCGGAGTTTTTGGATGCCTAAAGGAGCTGCAGCTCCAGGGTTAGTAGGGCTGTGAATGGGACATGGTAGAGGTTTCAGGAAAGAACAGCATTCGGGGCTGGCAGGTTTCGCCTGGGAGCAGGGCCCTGACATTTGCAGTTTTGAGGCTTGAATCTCGACTATGGCTAGAGAGCTGCTAAGTCGCATGTCGGAGTTTTTGGATGCCTAGTGGAGCCTGCAGCTCCAGGGTTAGTAGGGCTGTGAATGGGACATGGTAGAGGTTTCAGGAAAGAACAGCATTCGGGGCTGGCAGGTTTCGCCGGGAGCAGGGCCCTGACATTTGCAGTTTTGAGGCAATCTCGGTCGATGGCTAGAGAGCTGCTAAGTCGCATGTCGGAGTTTTTGGATGCCTAAAGGAGCCTGCAGCTCCAGGGTTAGTAGGGCTGTGAATGGGCCATGGTAGAGGTTTCAGGAAAGTAAGAGCATTCGGGGCTGGCAGGTTTCGCCTGGGAGCAGGGCCCTGACATTTGCAGTTTTGAGGCTTGAATCTCGACTATGGCTAGAGAGCTGCTAAGTCGCATGTCGGAGTTTTTGGATGCCTAAAGGAGCCTGCAGCTCCAGGGTTAGTAGGGCTGTGAATGGGGCCATGGTAGAGGTTTCAGGAAAGAAACAGCATTCGGGGCTGGCAGGTTTCGCCTGGGAGCAGGGCCCTGACATTTGCAGTTTTGAGGCTTGAATCTCGACTATGGCTAGAGAGCTGCTAAGTCGCATGTCGGAGTTTTTGGATGCCTAAAGGAGCTGCAGCTCCAGGGTTAGTAGGGCTGTGAATGGGACATTGGTAGAGGTTTCAGGAAAGACACAGCATTCGGGGCTGGGATGTTTTCCTTGGGAGCAGGGCCCTGACATTTGCAGTTTTGAGGCTTGAATCTCGACTATGGCTAGAGAGCTGCTAAGTCGCATGTCGGAGTTTTTGGATGCCTAGTGGAGCCTGCAGCTCCAGGGTTAGTAGGGCTGTGAATGGGACATTGGTAGAGGTTTCAGGAAAAAACAGCATTCGGGGCTGGCAGGTTTCATCCGGGAGCAGGGCCCTGACATTTGCATTTTTGAGGCAAAGGCTCGTCGATGGCTAGAGAGCTGCTAAGTCGCATGTCGGAGTTTTTGGATGCCTAATGGAGCCTGCAGCTCCAGGGTTAGTAGGGCTGTGAATGGGCCATGGTAGAGGTTTCAGGAAAGTAAGAGCATTCGGGGCTGGCAGGTTTCGCCTGGGAGCAGGGCCCTGACATTTGCAGTTTTGAGGCTTGAATCTCGACTATGGCTAGAGAGCTGCTAAGTCGCATGTCGGAGTTTTTGGATGCCTAATGGAGCTGCAGGCTCCAGGGTTAGTAGGGCTGTGAATGGGGCCATGGTAGAGGTTTGAGGAAAATAAGAGCATTCGGGGCTGGCAGGTTTCGCCTGGGAGCAGGGCCCTGACATTTGCAGTTTTGAGGCTTGAATCTCGACTATGGCTAGAGAGCTGCTAAGTCGCATGTCAGAGTTTTTGGATGCCTAAAGGAGCCTGCAGCTCCAGGGTTAGTAGGGCTGTGAATGGGCCATGGTAGAGGTTTCAGGAAAGAAACAGCATTCGGGGCTGGCAGGTTTCGCCTGGGAGCAGGGCCCTGACATTTGCAGTTTTGAGGCTTGAATCTCGACTATGGCTAGAGAGCTGCTAAGTCGCATGTCGGAGTTTTTGGATGCCTAAAGGAGCCTGCAGCTCCAGGGTTAGTAGGGCTGTGAATGGGCCATGGTAGAGGTTTCAGGAAAGAAAACCATTAGGGGCTGGCAGGTTTCGCCTGGGAGCAGGGCCCTGACATTTGCAGTTTTGAGGCTTGAATCTCGACTATGGCTAGAGAGCTGCTAAGTCGCATGTCGGAGTTTTTGGATGCCTAGTGGAGCCTGCAGCTCCAGGGTTAGTAGGGCTGTGAATGGGACATGGTAGAGGTTTCAGGAAAGAACAGCATTCGGGGCTGGCAGGTTTCGCCTGGGAGCAGGGCCCTGACATTTGCAGTTTTGAGGCTTGAATCTCGACTATGGCTAGAGAGCTGCTAAGTCGCATGTCGGAGTTTTTGGATGCCTAAAGGAGCCTGCAGCTCCAGGGTTAGTAGGGCTGTGAATGGGGACATGGGAGAGGTTTCAGGAAAGAAACAGCATTCGGGGCTGGCAGGTTTCGCCTGGGAGCAGGGCCCTGACATTTGCAGTTTTGAGGCTATCTCGACGATGGCTAGAGAGCTGCTAAGTCGCATGTCGGAGTTTTTGGATGCCTAATGGAGCCTGCAGCTCCAGGGTTAGTAGGGCTGTGAATGGCGCCATGGTAGAGGTTTCAGGAAAGACACAGCATTCGGGGCTGGCAGGTTTCGCCTGGGAGCAGGGCCCTGACATTTGCAGTTTTGAGGCTTGAATCTCGACTATGGCTAGAGAGCTGCTAAGTCGCATGTCGGAGTTTTTGGATGCCTAAAGGAGCCTGCAGCTCCAGGGTTAGGAGGGCTGTGAATGGGCCATGGTAGAGGTTTCAGGAAAGAACAGCATTCGGGGCTGGGAGGTTTTCCTGGGAGCAGGGCCCTGACATTTGCAGTTTTGAGGCTTGAATCTCGACTATGGCTAGAGAGCTGCTAAGTCGCATGTCGGAGTTTTTGGATGCCTAGTGGAGCCTGCAGCTCCAGGGTTAGTAGGGCTGTGAATGGGGCCATGGTAGAGGTTTCAGGAAAGTAAGAGCATTCGGGGCTGGCAGGTTTCGCCTGGGAGCAGGGCCCTGACATTTGCAGTTTTGAGGCTTGAATCTCGACTATGGCTAGAGAGCTGCTAAGTCGCATGTCGGAGTTTTTGGATGCCTAAAGGAGCCTGCAGCTCCAGGGTTAGTAGGGCTGTGAATGGGCCATGGTAGAGGTTTCAGGAAAGAAACAGCATTCGGGGCTGGCAGGTTTCGCCTGGGAGCAGGGCCCTGACATTTGCAGTTTTGAGGCTTGAATCTCGAATATGGCTAGAGAGCTGCTAAGTCGCATGTCGGAGTTTTTGGATGCCTAAAGGAGCCTGCAGCTCCAGGGTTAGTAGGGCTGTGAATGGGCCATGGTAGAGGTTTCAGGAAAATAACAGCATTCGGGGCTGGCAGGTTTCGCCTGGGAGCAGGGCCCTGACATTTGCAGTTTTGAGGCTTGAATCTCGACTATGGCTAGAGAGCTGCTAAGTCGCATGTCGGAGTTTTTGGATGCCTAGGAGCCTGCAGCTCCAGGGTTAGTAGGGCTGTGAATGGGCCATGGTAGAGGTTTCAGGAAAGAACAGCATTCGGGGCTGGGATGTTTTCCTGGGAGCAGGGCCCTGACATTTGCAGTTTTGAGGCTTGACTCTCGACTATGGCTAGAGAGCTGCTAAGTCGCATGTCGGAGTTTTTGGATGCCTAGTGGAGCCTGCAGCTCCAGGGTTAGTAGGGCTGTGAATGGGACATGGTAGAGGTTTCAGGAAATAAACAGCATTCGGGGCTGGCAGGTTTCGCCGGGAGCAGGGCCCTGACATTTGCAGTTTTGACGGGCAATCTCGGACTATGGCTAGAGAGCTGCTAAGTCGCATGTCGGAGTTTTTGGATGCCTAATGGAGCCTGCAGCTCCAGGGTTAGTAGGGCTGTGAATGGGTCCATGGTAGAGGTTTCAGGAAAGTAAGAGCATTCGGGGCTGGCAGGTTTCGCCGGGAGCAGGGCCCTGACATTTGCAGTTTTGAGGCTTGAATCTCGACTATGGCTAGAGAGCTGCTAAGTCGCATGTCGGAGTTTTTGGATGCCTAAAGGAGCCTGCAGCTCCAGGGTTAGTAGGGCTGTGAATGGGGACATGGTAGAGGTTTCAGGAAAGTAAGAGCATTCGGGGCTGGCAGGTTTCGCCTGGGAGCAGGGCCCTGACATTTGCAGTTTTGAGGCTTGAATCTCGACTATGGCTAGAGAGCTGCTAAGTCGCATGTCGGAGTTTTTGGATGCCTAAAGGAGCCTGCAGCTCCAGGGTTAGGAGGGCTGTTAATGGGCCATGGTAGAGGTTTCAGGAAAGTAACAGCATTCGGGGCTGGCAGGTTTCCCGGGAGCAGGGCCCTGACATTTGCAGTTTTGAGGCTTGAATCTCGATATGGCTAGAGAGCTGCTAAGTCGCATGTCGGAGTTTTTGGATGCCTAAAGGAGCCTGCAGCTCCAGGGTTAGTAGGGCTGTGAATGGGCCATGGTAGAGGTTTCAGGAAAGTAAGAGCATTCGGGGCTGGCAGGTTTCGCCTGGGAGCAGGGCCCTGACATTTGCAGTTTTGAGGCTTGAATCTCGACTATGGCTAGAGAGCTGCTAAGTCGCATGTCGGAGTTTTTGGATGCCTAAAGGAGCCTGCAGCTCCAGGGTTAGTAGGGCTGTGAATGGGGCCATGGTAGAGGTTTCAGGAAAATAAGAGCATTCGGGGCTGGCATGTTTCGCCTGGGAGCAGGGCCCTGACATTTGCAGTTTTGAGGCTTGAATCTCGACTATGGCTAGAGAGCTGCTAAGTCGCATGTCGGAGTTTTTGGATGCCTAAAGGAGCCTGCAGCTCCAGGGTTAGTAGGGCTGTGAATGGGGCCATGGTAGAGGTTTCAGGAAAGAACAGCATTCGGGGCTGGCAGGTTTCCCTGGGAGCAGGGCCCTGACATTTGCAGTTTTGAGGCTTGAATCTCGACTATGGCTAGAGAGCTGCTAAGTCGCATGTCGGAGTTTTTGGATGCCTAAAGGAGCCTGCAGCTCCAGGGTTAGTAGGGCTGTGAATGGGCCATGGTAGAGGTTTCAGGAAAAAACAGCATTCGGGGCTGGCAGGTTTCGCCTGGGAGCAGGGCCCTGACATTTGCAGTTTTGAGGCTTGAATCTCGACTATGGCTAGAGAGCTGCTAAGTCGCATGTCGGAGTTTTTGGATGCCTAAAGGAGCCTGCAGCTCCAGGGTTAGTAGGGCTGTGAATGGGACATGGTAGAGGTTTCAGGAAATAAACAGCATTCGGGGCTGGCAGGTTTCGCCAGGGAGCAGGGCCCTGACATTTGCAGTTTTGAGGCTTGAATCTCGAATATGGCTAGAGAGCTGCTAAGTCGCATGTCGGAGTTTTTGGATGCCTAAAGGAGCCTGCAGCTCCAGGGTTAGTAGGGCTGTGAATGGGGCCATGGTAGAGGTTTCAGGAAAAGAACAGCATTCGGGGCTGGCAGGTTTCGCCTGGGAGCAGGGCCCTGACATTTGCAGTTTTGAGGCTTGAATCTCGACTATGGCTAGAGAGCTGCTAAGTCGCATGTCGGAGTTTTTGGATGCCTAAGGAGCCTGCAGCTCCAGGGTTAGTAGGGCTGTGAATGGGCCATGGTAGAGGTTTCAGGAAAGAAACAGCATTCGGGGCTGGGAGGTTTCCCTGGGAGCAGGGCCCTGACATTTGCAGTTTTGAGGCTTGAATCTCGACTATGGCTAGAGAGCTGCTAAGTCGCATGTCGGAGTTTTTGGATGCCTAAAGGAGCCTGCAGCTCCAGGGTTAGTAGGGCTGTGAATGGGGCCATGGTAGAGGTTTCAGGAAAGAACAGCATTCGGGGCTGGCAGGTTTCGCCTGGGAGCAGGGCCCTGACATTTGCAGTTTTGAGGCTTGAATCTCGACTATGGCTAGAGAGCTGCTAAGTCGCATGTCGGAGTTTTTGGATGCTAAAGGAGCTGCAGCTCCAGGGTTAGTAGGGCTGTGAATGGGCCATGGTAGAGGTTTCAGGAAAGAAACAGCATTCGGGGCTGGCAGGTTTCGCCTGGGAGCAGGGCCCTGACATTTGCAGTTTTGAGGCTTGAATCTCGACTATGGCTAGAGAGCTGCTAAGTCGCATGTCGGAGTTTTTGGATGCCTAAAGGAGCCTGCAGCTCCAGGGTTAGTAGGGCTGTGAATGGGCCATGGTAGAGGTTTCAGGAAAGAACAGCATTCGGGGCTGGCAGGTTTCGCCGGGAGCAGGGCCCTGACATTTGCAGTTTTGAGGCTTGAATCTCGACTATGGCTAGAGAGCTGCTAAGTCGCATGTCGGAGTTTTTGGATGCCTAATGGAGCCTGCAGCTCCAGGGTTAGTAGGGCTGTGAATGGCGCCATGGTAGAGGTTTCAGGAAAGACACAGCATTCGGGGCTGGCAGGTTTCGCCTGGGAGCAGGGCCCTGACATTTGCAGTTTTGAGGCTTGAATCTCGACTATGGCTAGAGAGCTGCTAAGTCGCATGTCGGAGTTTTTGGATGCCTAAAGGAGCTGCAGCTCCAGGGTTAGTAGGGCTGTGAATGGGCCATGGTAGAGGTTTCAGGAAAGAACAGCATTCGGGGCTGGCAGGTTTTCCTGGGAGCAGGGCCCTGACATTTGCAGTTTTGAGGCTTGAATCTCGACTATGGCTAGAGAGCTGCTAAGTCGCATGTCGGAGTTTTTGGATGCCTAGTGGAGCCTGCAGCTCCAGGGTTAGTAGGGCTGTGAATGGGCCATGGGAGAGGTTTCAGGAAAATAAGAGCATTCGGGGCTGGCAGGTTTCGCCTGGGAGCAGGGCCCTGACATTTGCAGTTTTGAGGCTTGAATCTCGACTATGGCTAGAGAGCTGCTAAGTCGCATGTCGGAGTTTTTGGATGCCTAAAGGAGCCTGCAGCTCCAGGGTTAGTAGGGCTGTGAATGGGCCATGGTAGAGGTTTCAGGAAAGAAGAGCATTCGGGGCTGGCAGGTTTTCCTGGGAGCAGGGCCCTGACATTTGCACTTTTGAGGCTTGAATCTCGACTATGGCTAGAGAGCTGCTAAGTCGCATGTCAGAGTTTTTGGATGCCTAAAGGAGCCTGCAGCTCCAGGGTTAGTAGGGCTGTGAATGGGGCCATGGTAGAGGTTTCAGGAAAGAATAACCATTCGGGGCTGGCAGGTTTCGCCTGGGAGCAGGGCCCTGACATTTGCAGTTTTGAGGCTTGAATCTCGACTATGGCTAGAGAGCTGCTAAGTCGCATGTCGGAGTTTTTGGATGCGTAAAGAAAGCTGCAGCTCCAGGGTTAGTAGGGCTGTGAATGGGGCCATGGTAGAGGTTTCAGGAAAGAACAGCATTCGGGGCTGGCAGGTTTTCCTGGGAGCAGGGCCCTGACATTTGCAGTTTTGAGGCTTGAATCTCGACTATGGCTAGAGAGCTGCTAAGTCGCATGTCGGAGTTTTTGGATGCCTAGTGGAGCCTGCAGCTCCAGGGTTAGTAGGGCTGTGAATGGGCCATGGTAGAGGTTTCAGGAAAGAACAGCATTCGGGGCTGGCAGGTTTCGCCTGGGAGCAGGGCCCTGACATTTGCAGTTTTGAGGCTTGAATCTCGACTATGGCTAGAGAGCTGCTAAGTCGCATGTCGGAGTTTTTGGATGCCTAATGGAGCCTGCAGCTCCAGGGTTAGTAGGGCTGTGAATGGGCCATGGTAGAGGTTTCAGGAAAGAAGAGCATTCGGGGCTGGCAGGTTTCGCCTGGGAGCAGGGCCCTGACATTTGCAGTTTTGAGGCTTGAATCTCGACTATGGCTAGAGAGCTGCTAAGTCGCATGTCGGAGTTTTTGGATGCCTAAAGGAGCCTGCAGCTCCAGGGTTAGTAGGGCTGTGAATGGGCCATGGTAGAGGTTTCAGGAAAGAACAGCATTCGGGGCTGGCAGGTTTCGCCTGGGAGCAGGGCCCTGACATTTGCAGTTTTGAGGCTTGAATCTCGACTATGGCTAGAGAGCTGCTAAGTCGCATGTCGGAGTTTTTGGATGCCTAAAGGAGCCTGCAGCTCCAGGGTTAGTAGGGCTGTGAATGGGCCATGGTAGAGGTTTCAGGAAAGAAACAGCATTCGGGGCTGGCAGGTTTCGCCTGGGAGCAGGGCCCTGACATTTGCAGTTTTGAGGCTTGAATCTCGACTATGGCTAGAGAGCTGCTAAGTCGCATGTCGGAGTTTTTGGATGCCTAAAGGAGCCTGCAGCTCCAGGGTTAGTAGGGCTGTGAATGGGCCATGGTAGAGGTTTCAGGAAAGTAACAGCATTCGGGGCTGGCAGGTTTCGCCTGGGAGCAGGGCCCTGACATTTGCAGTTTTGAGGCTTGAATCTCGACTATGGCTAGAGAGCTGCTAAGTCGCATGTCGGAGTTTTTGGATGCCTAAAGGAGCCTGCAGCTCCAGGGTTAGTAGGGCTGTGAATGGGCCATGGTAGAGGTTTCAGGAAAGTAACAGCATTCGGGGCTGGCAGGTTTCGCCTGGGAGCAGGGCCCTGACATTTGCAGTTTTGAGGCTTGAATCTCGACTATGGCTAGAGAGCTGCTAAGTCGCATGTCGGAGTTTTTGGATGCCTAAAGGAGCCTGCAGCTCCAGGGTTAGTAGGGCTGTGAATGGGACATGGTAGAGGTTTCAGGAAAGAACAGCATTCGGGGCTGGCAGGTTTCGCCTGGGAGCAGGGCCCTGACATTTGCAGTTTTGAGGCTTGAATCTCGACTATGGCTAGAGAGCTGCTAAGTCGCATGTCGGAGTTTTTGGATGCCTAAAGGAGCCTGCAGCTCCAGGGTTAGTAGGGCTGTGAATGGGCCATGGTAGAGGTTTCAGGAAAGTAACAGCATTCGGGGCTGGCAGGTTTCGCCTGGGAGCAGGGCCCTGACATTTGCAGTTTTGAGGCTTGAATCTCGACTATGGCTAGAGAGCTGCTAAGTCGCATGTCGGAGTTTTTGGATGCCTAAAGGAGCCTGCAGCTCCAGGGTTAGTAGGGCTGTGAATGGGCCATGGTAGAGGTTTCAGGAAAGAAACAGCATTCGGGGCTGGCAGGTTTCGCCTGGGAGCAGGGCCCTGACATTTGCAGTTTTGAGGCTTGAATCTCGACTATGGCTAGAGAGCTGCTAAGTCGCATGTCGGAGTTTTTGGATGCCTAAAGGAGCCTGCAGCTCCAGGGTTAGTAGGGCTGTGAATGGGCCATGGTAGAGGTTTCAGGAAAGTAAGAGCATTCGGGGCTGGCAGGTTTCGCCTGGGAGCAGGGCCCTGACATTTGCAGTTTTGAGGCTTGAATCTCGACTATGGCTAGAGAGCTGCTAAGTCGCATGTCGGAGTTTTTGGATGCCTAAAGGAGCCTGCAGCTCCAGGGTTAGTAGGGCTGTGAATGGGCCATGGTAGAGGTTTCAGGAAAGTAACAGCATTCGGGGCTGGCAGGTTTCGCCTGGGAGCAGGGCCCTGACATTTGCAGTTTTGAGGCTTGAATCTCGACTATGGCTAGAGAGCTGCTAAGTCGCATGTCGGAGTTTTTGGATGCCTAAAGGAGCCTGCAGCTCCAGGGTTAGTAGGGCTGTGAATGGGCCATGGTAGAGGTTTCAGGAAAGTAACAGCATTCGGGGCTGGCAGGTTTCGCCTGGGAGCAGGGCCCTGACATTTGCAGTTTTGAGGCTTGAATCTCGACTATGGCTAGAGAGCTGCTAAGTCGCATGTCGGAGTTTTTGGATGCCTAAAGGAGCCTGCAGCTCCAGGGTTAGTAGGGCTGTGAATGGGGCCATGGTAGAGGTTTCAGGAAAGAAACAGCATTCGGGGCTGGCAGGTTTCGCCTGGGAGCAGGGCCCTGACATTTGCAGTTTTGAGGCTTGAATCTCGACTATGGCTAGAGAGCTGCTAAGTCGCATGTCGGAGTTTTTGGATGCCTAAAGGAGCCTGCAGCTCCAGGGTTAGTAGGGCTGTGAATGGGCCATGGTAGAGGTTTCAGGAAAGTAAGAGCATTCGGGGCTGGCAGGTTTCGCCTGGGAGCAGGGCCCTGACATTTGCAGTTTTGAGGCTTGAATCTCGACTATGGCTAGAGAGCTGCTAAGTCGCATGTCGGAGTTTTTGGATGCCTAAAGGAGCCTGCAGCTCCAGGGTTAGTAGGGCTGTGAATGGGGCCATGGTAGAGGTTTCAGGAAAGTAAGAGCATTCGGGGCTGGCAGGTTTCGCCTGGGAGCAGGGCCCTGACATTTGCAGTTTTGAGGCTTGAATCTCGACTATGGCTAGAGAGCTGCTAAGTCGCATGTCGGAGTTTTTGGATGCCTAAAGAAAGCTGCAGCTCCAGGGTTAGTAGGGCTGTGAATGGGACATTGGTAGAGGTTTCAGGAAAGACACAGCATTCGGGGCTGGCAGGTTTCGCCTGGGAGCAGGGCCCTGACATTTGCAGTTTTGAGGCTTGAATCTCGACTATGGCTAGAGAGCTGCTAAGTCGCATGTCGGAGTTTTTGGATGCCTAGTGGAGCCTGCAGCTCCAGGGTTAGTAGGGCTGTGAATGGGACATTGGTAGAGGTTTCAGGAAATAAACAGCATTCGGGGCTGGCAGGTTTCATCCGGGAGCAGGGCCCTGACATTTGCAGTTTTGAGGCTTGAATCTCGACTATGGCTAGAGAGCTGCTAAGTCGCATGTCGGAGTTTTTGGATGCCTAATGGAGCCTGCAGCTCCAGGGTTAGTAGGGCTGTGAATGGGGCCATGGTAGAGGTTTCAGGAAAGTAACAGCATTCGGGGCTGGCAGGTTTCGCCTGGGAGCAGGGCCCTGACATTTGCAGTTTTGAGGCTTGAATCTCGACTATGGCTAGAGAGCTGCTAAGTCGCATGTCGGAGTTTTTGGATGCCTAAAGGAGCCTGCAGCTCCAGGGTTAGTAGGGCTGTGAATGGGGCCATGGTAGAGGTTTCAGGAAAATAACAGCATTCGGGGCTGGCAGGTTTCGCCTGGGAGCAGGGCCCTGACATTTGCAGTTTTGAGGCTTGAATCTCGACTATGGCTAGAGAGCTGCTAAGTCGCATGTCGGAGTTTTTGGATGCCTAAAGAGCCTGCAGCTCCAGGGTTAGTAGGGCTGTGAATGGGGCCATGGTAGAGGTTTCAGGAAAGAACAGCATTCGGGGCTGGCAGGTTTCGCCTGGGAGCAGGGCCCTGACATTTGCAGTTTTGAGGCTTGAATCTCGACTATGGCTAGAGAGCTGCTAAGTCGCATGTCGGAGTTTTTGGATGCCTAAAGGAGCCTGCAGCTCCAGGGTTAGTAGGGCTGTGAATGGGGCCATGGTAGAGGTTTCAGGAAAGAAACAGCATTCGGGGCTGGCAGGTTTCGCCTGGGAGCAGGGCCCTGACATTTGCAGTTTTGAGGCTTGAATCTCGAATATGGCTAGAGAGCTGCTAAGTCGCATGTCGGAGTTTTTGGATGCCTAAAGGAGCCTGCAGCTCCAGGGTTAGTAGGGCTGTGAATGGGCCATTGGTAGAGGTTTCAGGAAAGTAACAGCATTCGGGGCTGGCAGGTTTCGCCTGGGAGCAGGGCCCTGACATTTGCAGTTTTGAGGCTTGAATCTCGACTATGGCTAGAGAGCTGCTAAGTCGCATGTCGGAGTTTTTGGATGCCTAGTGGAGCCTGCAGCTCCAGGGTTAGTAGGGCTGTGAATGGGGCCATGGTAGAGGTTTCAGGAAAGAAACAGCATTCGGGGCTGGCAGGTTTCATCCGGGAGCAGGGCCCTGACATTTGCAGTTTTGAGGCTTGAATCTCGACTATGGCTAGAGAGCTGCTAAGTCGCATGTCGGAGTTTTTGGATGCCTAAAGGAGCCTGCAGCTCCAGGGTTAGTAGGGCTGTGAATGGGCCATGGTAGAGGTTTCAGGAAAGAAGAGCATTCGGGGCTGGCAGGTTTCGCCTGGGAGCAGGGCCCTGACATTTGCAGTTTTGAGGCTTGAATCTCGAATATGGCTAGAGAGCTGCTAAGTCGCATGTCGGAGTTTTTGGATGCCTAAAGGAGCCTGCAGCTCCAGGGTTAGTAGGGCTGTGAATGGGCCATGGTAGAGGTTTCAGGAAAGAACAGCATTCGGGGCTGGCAGGTTTCGCCTGGGAGCAGGGCCCTGACATTTGCAGTTTTGAGGCTTGAATCTCGACTATGGCTAGAGAGCTGCTAAGTCGCATGTCGGAGTTTTTGGATGCCTATAGGAGCCTGCAGCTCCAGGGTTAGTAGGGCTGTGAATGGGACATTGGTAGAGGTTTCAGGAAAGTAAGAGCATTCGGGGCTGGCAGGTTTCGCCTGGGAGCAGGGCCCTGACATTTGCAGTTTTGAGGCTTGAATCTCGACTATGGCTAGAGAGCTGCTAAGTCGCATGTCGGAGTTTTTGGATGCCTAAAGGAGCCTGCAGCGCCAGGGTTAGTAGGGCTGTGAATGGGGCCATGGTAGAGGTTTCAGGAAAGAAAGAGCATTCGGGGCTGGCAGGTTTTGCCTGGGAGCAGGGCCCTGACATTTGCAGTTTTGAGGCTTGAATCTCGACTATGGCTAGAGAGCTGCTAAGTTACATTTTGGAGTTTTTGGATGCCTAGTGGAGCCTGCAGCTCCAGGGTTAGTAGGGCTGTGAATGGGGCCATGGTAGAGGTTTCAGGAAAGAAAGAGCATTCGGGGCTGGCAGGTTTCGCCTGGGAGCAGGGCCCTGACATTTGCAGTTTTGAGGCTTGAATCTCGACTATGGCTAGAGAGCTGCTAAGTCGCATGTCGGAGTTTTTGGATGCCTAAAGGAGCTGCAGCTCCAGGGTTAGTAGGGCTGTGAATGGGACATGGTAGAGGTTTCAGGAAAGAACAGCATTCGGGGCTGGCAGGTTTTCCTGGGAGCAGGGCCCTGACATTTGCAGTTTTGAGGCTTGAATCTCGACTATGGCTAGAGAGCTGCTAAGTCGCATGTCGGAGTTTTTGGATGCTAAAGGAGCCTGCAGCTCCAGGGTTAGTAGGGCTGTGAATGGGCCATGGTAGAGGTTTCAGGAAAGAACAGCATTCGGGGCTGGCAGGTTTCGCCGGGAGCAGGGCCCTGACATTTGCAGTTTTGAGGCAAATCTCGGTCGATGGCTAGAGAGCTGCTAAGTCGCATGTCGGAGTTTTTGGATGCCTAAAGGAGCCTGCAGCTCCAGGGTTAGTAGGGCTGTGAATGGGGCCATGGTAGAGGTTTCAGGAAAGTAACAGCATTCGGGGCTGGCAGGTTTCGCCTGGGAGCAGGGCCCTGACATTTGCAGTTTTGAGGCTTGAATCTCGAAAACGGCTAGAGAGCTGCTAAGTCGCATGTCGGAGTTTTTGGATGCCTAAAGAGCCTGCAGCTCCAGGGTTAGTAGGGCTGTGAATGGGCCATGGTAGAGGTTTCAGGAAAGAAGAGCATTCGGGGCTGGCAGGTTTCGCCTGGGAGCAGGGCCCTGACATTTGCAGTTTTGAGGCTTGAATCTCGACTATGGCTAGAGAGCTGCTAAGTCGCATGTCGGAGTTTTTGGATGCCTAAAGGAGCCTGCAGCTCCAGGGTTAGTAGGGCTGTGAATGGGACATTGGTAGAGGTTTCAGGAAAGAATAACCATTAGGGGCTGGCAGGTTTCGCCTGGGAGCAGGGCCCTGACATTTGCAGTTTTGAGGCTTGAATCTCGACTATGGCTAGAGAGCTGCTAAGTCGCATGTCGGAGTTTTTGGATGCCTAAAGGAGCTGCAGCTCCAGGGTTAGTAGGGCTGTGAATGGGCCATGGTAGAGGTTTCAGGAAAGTAACAGCATTCGGGGCTGGCAGGTTTTTCCTGGGAGCAGGGCCCTGACATTTGCAGTTTTGAGGCTTGAATCTCGACTATGGCTAGAGAGCTGCTAAGTCGCATGTCGGAGTTTTTGGATGCCTAAAGGAGCCTGCAGCTCCAGGGTTAGTAGGGCTGTGAATGGGACATGGTAGAGGTTTCAGGAAATTAACAGCATTCGGGGCTGGCAGGTTTCGCCTGGGAGCAGGGCCCTGACATTTGCAGTTTTGAGGCTTGAATCTCGACTATGGCTAGAGAGCTGCTAAGTCGCATGTCGGAGTTTTTGGATGCCTAATGGAGCCTGCAGCTCCAGGGTTAGTAGGGCTGTGAATGGGGCCATGGTAGAGGTTTCAGGAAAGAATCAGCATTCGGGGCTGGCAGGTTTCGCCTGGGAGCAGGGCCCTGACATTTGCAGTTTTGAGGCTTGAATCTCGACTATGGCTAGAGAGCTGCTAAGTCGCATGTCGGAGTTTTTGGATGCCTAAAGGAGCCTGCAGCTCCAGGGTTAGTAGGGCTGTGAATGGGACATGGTAGAGGTTTCAGGAAAGTAACAGCATTCGGGGCTGGCAGGTTTCGCCTGGGAGCAGGGCCCTGACATTTGCAGTTTTGAGGCTTGAATCTCGACTATGGCTAGAGAGCTGCTAAGTCGCATGTCGGAGTTTTTGGATGCCTAAAGGAGCTGCAGCTCCAGGGTTAGTAGGGCTGTGAATGGGCCATGGTAGAGGTTTCAGGAAAGAACAGCATTCGGGGCTGGCAGGTTTCATCCTGGGAGCAGGGCCCTGACATTTGCAGTTTTGAGGCAATCTCGGTCGATGGCTAGAGAGCTGCTAAGTCGCATGTCGGAGTTTTTGGATGCCTAAAGGAGCCTGCAGCTCCAGGGTTAGTAGGGCTGTGAATGGGGCCATGGTAGAGGTTTCAGGAAAGAACAGCATTCGGGGCTGGCAGGTTTCGCCTGGGAGCAGGGCCCTGACATTTGCAGTTTTGAGGCTTGAATCTCGACTATGGCTAGAGAGCTGCTAAGTCGCATGTCGGAGTTTTTGGATGCCTAAAGGAGCTGCAGCTCCAGGGTTAGTAGGGCTGTGAATGGGCCATGGTAGAGGTTTCAGGAAAGAACAGCATTCGGGGCTGGCAGGTTTCGCCTGGGAGCAGGGCCCTGACATTTGCAGTTTTGAGGCTTGAATCTCGACTATGGCTAGAGAGCTGCTAAGTCGCATGTCGGAGTTTTTGGATGCCTAAAGGAGCCTGCAGCTCCAGGGTTAGTAGGGCTGTGAATGGGCCATGGTAGAGGTTTCAGGAAAGAACAGCATTCGGGGCTGGCAGGTTTCCCTGGGAGCAGGGCCCTGACATTTGCAGTTTTGAGGCTTGAATCTCGACTATGGCTAGAGAGCTGCTAAGTCGCATGTCGGAGTTTTTGGATGCCTAAAGGAGCCTGCAGCTCCAGGGTTAGTAGGGCTGTGAATGGGACATGGTAGAGGTTTCAGGAAAGAAGAGCATTCGGGGCTGGCAGGTTTCGCCTGGGAGCAGGGCCCTGACATTTGCAGTTTTGAGGCTTGAATCTCGACTATGGCTAGAGAGCTGCTAAGTCGCATGTCGGAGTTTTTGGATGCCTAAAGGAGCCTGCAGCTCCAGGGTTAGTAGGGCTGTGAATGGGCCATGGTAGAGGTTTCAGGAAAGAAGAGCATTCGGGGCTGGCAGGTTTCGCCTGGGAGCAGGGCCCTGACATTTGCAGTTTTGAGGCTTGAATCTCGACTATGGCTAGAGAGCTGCTAAGTCGCATGTCGGAGTTTTTGGATGCCTAAAGGAGCCTGCAGCTCCAGGGTTAGTAGGGCTGTGAATGGGCCATGGTAGAGGTTTCAGGAAAAACAGCATTCGGGGCTGGCAGGTTTCGCCTGGGAGCAGGGCCCTGACATTTGCAGTTTTGAGGCTTGAATCTCGACTATGGCTAGAGAGCTGCTAAGTCGCATGTCGGAGTTTTTGGATGCCTAAAGGAGCCTGCAGCTCCAGGGTTAGTAGGGCTGTGAATGGGCCATGGTAGAGGTTTCAGGAAAGTAACAGCATTCGGGGCTGGCAGGTTTCGCCTGGGAGCAGGGCCCTGACATTTGCAGTTTTGAGGCTTGAATCTCGACTATGGCTAGAGAGCTGCTAAGTCGCATGTCGGAGTTTTTGGATGCCTAAAGGAGCCTGCAGCTCCAGGGTTAGTAGGGCTGTGAATGGGACATGGTAGAGGTTTCAGGAAAGTAACAGCATTCGGGGCTGGCAGGTTTCGCCTGGGAGCAGGGCCCTGACATTTGCAGTTTTGAGGCTTGAATCTCGACTATGGCTAGAGAGCTGCTAAGTCGCATGTCGGAGTTTTTGGATGCCTAAAGGAGCCTGCAGCTCCAGGGTTAGTAGGGCTGTGAATGGGCCATGGTAGAGGTTTCAGGAAAGAAAAGCATTAGGGGCTGGCAGGTTTCGCCAGGGAGCAGGGCCCTGACATTTGCAGTTTTGAGGCTTGAATCTCGACTATGGCTAGAGAGCTGCTAAGTCGCATGTCGGAGTTTTTGGATGCCTAAAGGAGCCTGCAGCTCCAGGGTTAGTAGGGCTGTGAATGGGGCCATGGTAGAGGTTTCAGGAAAGAACAGCATTCGGGGCTGGCAGGTTTCGCCTGGGAGCAGGGCCCTGACATTTGCAGTTTTGAGGCTTGAATCTCGACTATGGCTAGAGAGCTGCTAAGTCGCATGTCGGAGTTTTTGGATGCCTAAAGGAGCCTGCAGCTCCAGGGTTAGTAGGGCTGTGAATGGGACATGGTAGAGGTTTCAGGAAAGAACAGCATTCGGGGCTGGCAGGTTTCGCCTGGGAGCAGGGCCCTGACATTTGCAGTTTTGAGGCTTGAATCTCGACTATGGCTAGAGAGCTGCTAAGTCGCATGTCGGAGTTTTTGGATGCCTAAAGGAGCCTGCAGCTCCAGGGTTAGTAGGGCTGTGAATGGGCCATGGTAGAGGTTTCAGGAAAGAACAGCATTCGGGGCTGGCAGGTTTCGCCTGGGAGCAGGGCCCTGACATTTGCAGTTTTGAGGCTTGAATCTCGACTATGGCTAGAGAGCTGCTAAGTCGCATGTCGGAGTTTTTGGATGCCTAAAGGAGCCTGCAGCTCCAGGGTTAGTAGGGCTGTGAATGGGCCATGGTAGAGGTTTCAGGAAAGAACAGCATTCGGGGCTGGCAGGTTTCGCCTGGGAGCAGGGCCCTGACATTTGCAGTTTTGAGGCTTGAATCTCGACTATGGCTAGAGAGCTGCTAAGTCGCATGTCGGAGTTTTTGGATGCCTAAAGGAGCCTGCAGCTCCAGGGTTAGTAGGGCTGTGAATGGGCCATGGTAGAGGTTTCAGGAAAGAACAGCATTCGGGGCTGGGAGGTTTCGCCTGGGAGCAGGGCCCTGACATTTGCAGTTTTGAGGCTTGACTCTCGACTATGGCTAGAGAGCTGCTAAGTCGCATGTCGGAGTTTTTGGATGCCTAAAGGAGCCTGCAGCTCCAGGGTTAGTAGGGCTGTGAATGGGCCATGGTAGAGGTTTCAGGAAAGTAAGAGCATTCGGGGCTGGCAGGTTTCGCCTGGGAGCAGGGCCCTGACATTTGCAGTTTTGAGGCTTGAATCTCGACTATGGCTAGAGAGCTGCTAAGTCGCATGTCGGAGTTTTTGGATGCCTAGTGGAGCCTGCAGCTCCAGGGTTAGTAGGGCTGTGAATGGGGCCATGGTAGAGGTTTCAGGAAAGACACAGCATTCGGGGCTGGCAGGTTTCGCCTGGGAGCAGGGCCCTGACATTTGCAGTTTTGAGGCTTGAATCTCGACTATGGCTAGAGAGCTGCTAAGTCGCATGTCGGAGTTTTTGGATGCCTAAAGGAGCCTGCAGCTCCAGGGTTAGTAGGGCTGTGAATGGGGCCATGGTAGAGGTTTCAGGAAAGTAAGAGCATTCGGGGCTGGCAGGTTTCGCCTGGGAGCAGGGCCCTGACATTTGCAGTTTTGAGGCTTGAATCTCGACTATGGCTAGAGAGCTGCTAAGTCGCATGTCGGAGTTTTTGGATGCCTAAAGGAGCCTGCAGCTCCAGGGTTAGTAGGGCTGTGAATGGGCCATGGTAGAGGTTTCAGGAAAGAACAGCATTCGGGGCTGGCAGGTTTCGCCTGGGAGCAGGGCCCTGACATTTGCAGTTTTGAGGCTTGAATCTCGACTATGGCTAGAGAGCTGCTAAGTCGCATGTCGGAGTTTTTGGATGCCTAAAGGAGCCTGCAGCTCCAGGGTTAGTAGGGCTGTGAATGGGCCATGGTAGAGGTTTCAGGAAAGAAAGAGCATTCGGGGCTGGCAGGTTTCGCCTGGGAGCAGGGCCCTGACATTTGCAGTTTTGAGGCTTGAATCTCGACTATGGCTAGAGAGCTGCTAAGTCGCATGTCGGAGTTTTTGGATGCCTAAAGGAGCCTGCAGCTCCAGGGTTAGTAGGGCTGTGAATGGGCCATGGTAGAGGTTTCAGGAAAGAACAGCATTCGGGGCTGGCAGGTTTCGCCTGGGAGCAGGGCCCTGACATTTGCAGTTTTGAGGCTTGAATCTCGACTATGGCTAGAGAGCTGCTAAGTCGCATGTCGGAGTTTTTGGATGCCTAAAGGAGCCTGCAGCTCCAGGGTTAGTAGGGCTGTGAATGGGACATGGTAGAGGTTTCAGGAAAGAACAGCATTCGGGGCTGGCAGGTTTCGCCTGGGAGCAGGGCCCTGACATTTGCAGTTTTGAGGCTTGAATCTCGACTATGGCTAGAGAGCTGCTAAGTCGCATGTCGGAGTTTTTGGATGCCTAAAGGAGCCTGCAGCTCCAGGGTTAGTAGGGCTGTGAATGGGGCCATGGTAGAGGTTTCAGGAAAGAAGAGCATTCGGGGCTGGCAGGTTTCGCCTGGGAGCAGGGCCCTGACATTTGCAGTTTTGAGGCTTGAATCTCGACTATGGCTAGAGAGCTGCTAAGTCGCATGTCGGAGTTTTTGGATGCCTAAAGGAGCCTGCAGCTCCAGGGTTAGTAGGGCTGTGAATGGGCCATGGTAGAGGTTTCAGGAAAGAACAGCATTCGGGGCTGGCAGGTTTCGCCTGGGAGCAGGGCCCTGACATTTGCAGTTTTGAGGCTTGAATCTCGACTATGGCTAGAGAGCTGCTAAGTCGCATGTCGGAGTTTTTGGATGCCTAAAGGAGCCTGCAGCTCCAGGGTTAGTAGGGCTGTGAATGGGCCATGGTAGAGGTTTCAGGAAAGAAACAGCATTCGGGGCTGGCAGGTTTCGCCTGGGAGCAGGGCCCTGACATTTGCAGTTTTGAGGCTTGAATCTCGACTATGGCTAGAGAGCTGCTAAGTCGCATGTCGGAGTTTTTGGATGCCTAAAGGAGCCTGCAGCTCCAGGGTTAGTAGGGCTGTGAATGGGCCATGGTAGAGGTTTCAGGAAAGAAAAGCATTCGGGGCTGGCAGGTTTCGCCTGGGAGCAGGGCCCTGACATTTGCAGTTTTGAGGCTTGAATCTCGACTATGGCTAGAGAGCTGCTAAGTCGCATGTCGGAGTTTTTGGATGCCTAAAGGAGCCTGCAGCTCCAGGGTTAGTAGGGCTGTGAATGGGCCATGGTAGAGGTTTCAGGAAAGTAAGAGCATTCGGGGCTGGCAGGTTTCGCCTGGGAGCAGGGCCCTGACATTTGCAGTTTTGAGGCTTGAATCTCGACTATGGCTAGAGAGCTGCTAAGTCGCATGTCGGAGTTTTTGGATGCCTAAAGGAGCCTGCAGCTCCAGGGTTAGTAGGGCTGTGAATGGGACATTGGTAGAGGTTTCAGGAAAGAAACAGCATTCGGGGCTGGCAGGTTTCGCCTGGGAGCAGGGCCCTGACGTTTGCAGTTTTGAGGCTTGAATCTCGACTATGGCTAGAGAGCTGCTAAGTCGCATGTCGGAGTTTTTGGATGCCTAAAGGAGCCTGCAGCTCCAGGGTTAGTAGGGCTGTGAATGGGCCATGGTAGAGGTTTCAGGAAAGAACAGCATTCGGGGCTGGCAGGTTTCGCCTGGGAGCAGGGCCCTGACATTTGCAGTTTTGAGGCTTGAATCTCGACTATGGCTAGAGAGCTGCTAAGTCGCATGTCGGAGTTTTTGGATGCCTAAAGGAGCCTGCAGCTCCAGGGTTAGTAGGGCTGTGAATGGGCCATGGTAGAGGTTTCAGGAAAGAAACAGCATTCGGGGCTGGCAGGTTTCGCCTGGGAGCAGGGCCCTGACATTTGCAGTTTTGAGGCTTGAATCTCGACTATGGCTAGAGAGCTGCTAAGTCGCATGTCGGAGTTTTTGGATGCCTAAAGGAGCCTGCAGCTCCAGGGTTAGTAGGGCTGTGAATGGGCCATGGTAGAGGTTTCAGGAAAGACACAGCATTCGGGGCTGGCAGGTTTCGCCTGGGAGCAGGGCCCTGACATTTGCAGTTTTGAGGCTTGAATCTCGACTATGGCTAGAGAGCTGCTAAGTCGCATGTCGGAGTTTTTGGATGCCTAAAGGAGCCTGCAGCTCCAGGGTTAGTAGGGCTGTGAATGGGGCCATGGTAGAGGTTTCAGGAAAGAATAACCATTCGGGGCTGGCAGGTTTCGCCTGGGAGCAGGGCCCTGACATTTGCAGTTTTGAGGCTTGAATCTTGACTATGGCTAGAGAGCTGCTAAGTCGCATGTCGGAGTTTTTGGATGCCTAAAGGAGCCTGCAGCTCCAGGGTTAGTAGGGCTGTGAATGGGACATGGTAGAGGTTTCAGGAAAGAAGAGCATTCGGGGCTGGCAGGTTTCGCCTGGGAGCAGGGCCCTGACATTTGCAGTTTTGAGGCTTGAATCTCGACTATGGCTAGAGAGCTGCTAAGTCGCATGTCGGAGTTTTTGGATGCCTAAAGGAGCCTGCAGCTCCAGGGTTAGTAGGGCTGTGAATGGGCCATGGTAGAGGTTTCAGGAAAGAACAGCATTCGGGGCTGGCAGGTTTCGCCTGGGAGCAGGGCCCTGACATTTGCAGTTTTGAGGCTTGAATCTCGAAAACGGCTAGAGAGCTGCTAAGTCGCATGTCGGAGTTTTTGGATGCCTAAAGGAGCCTGCAGCGCCAGGGTTAGTAGGGCTGTGAATGGGGCCATGGTAGAGGTTTCAGGAAAATAAGAGCATTTGGGGCTGGCAGGTTTCGCCTGGGAGCAGGGCCCGGGCATTTGCAGTTTTGAGGCTTGAATCTCGACTATGGCTAGAGAGCTGCTAAGTCGCATGTCGGAGTTTTTGGATGCCTAAAGGAGCCTGCAGCTCCAGGGTTAGTAGGGCTGTGAATGGGGCCATGGTAGAGGTTTCAGGAAAGAACAGCATTCGGGGCTGGCAGGTTTCGCCTGGGAGCAGGGCCCTGACATTTGCAGTTTTGAGGCTTGAATCTCGACTATGGCTAGAGAGCTGCTAAGTCGCATGTCGGAGTTTTTGGATGCCTAAAGGAGCCTGCAGCTCCAGGGTTAGTAGGGCTGTGAATGGGCCATGGTAGAGGTTTCAGGAAAGAACAGCATTCGGGGCTGGCAGGTTTCGCCTGGGAGCAGGGCCCTGACATTTGCAGTTTTGAGGCTTGAATCTCGACTATGGCTAGAGAGCTGCTAAGTCGCATGTCGGAGTTTTTGGATGCCTAAAGGAGCCTGCAGCTCCAGGGTTAGTAGGGCTGTGAATGGGCCATGGTAGAGGTTTCAGGAAAGAAAAGCATTCGGGGCTGGCAGGTTTCGCCTGGGAGCAGGGCCCTGACATTTGCAGTTTTGAGGCTTGAATCTCGACTATGGCTAGAGAGCTGCTAAGTCGCATGTCGGAGTTTTTGGATGCCTAAAGGAGCCTGCAGCTCCAGGGTTAGTAGGGCTGTGAATGGGGCCATGGTAGAGGTTTCAGGAAAGAACAGCATTCGGGGCTGGCAGGTTTCGCCTGGGAGCAGGGCCCTGACATTTGCAGTTTTGAGGCTTGAATCTCGACTATGGCTAGAGAGCTGCTAAGTCGCATGTCGGAGTTTTTGGATGCCTAAAGGAGCCTGCAGCTCCAGGGTTAGTAGGGCTGTGAATGGGCCATGGTAGAGGTTTCAGGAAAGAAACAGCATTCGGGGCTGGCAGGTTTCGCCTGGGAGCAGGGCCCTGACATTTGCAGTTTTGAGGCTTGAATCTCGACTATGGCTAGAGAGCTGCTAAGTCGCATGTCGGAGTTTTTGGATGCCTAAAGGAGCCTGCAGCTCCAGGGTTAGTAGGGCTGTGAATGGGCCATGGTAGAGGTTTCAGGAAAGTAACAGCATTCGGGGCTGGCAGGTTTCGCCTGGGAGCAGGGCCCTGACATTTGCAGTTTTGAGGCTTGAATCTCGACTATGGCTAGAGAGCTGCTAAGTCGCATGTCGGAGTTTTTGGATGCCTAAAGGAGCCTGCAGCTCCAGGGTTAGTAGGGCTGTGAATGGGGCCATGGTAGAGGTTTCAGGAAAGAACAGCATTCGGGGCTGGCAGGTTTCGCCTGGGAGCAGGGCCCTGACATTTGCAGTTTTGAGGCTTGAATCTCGACTATGGCTAGAGAGCTGCTAAGTCGCATGTCGGAGTTTTTGGATGCCTAAAGGAGCCTGCAGCTCCAGGGTTAGTAGGGCTGTGAATGGGCCATGGTAGAGGTTTCAGGAAAGAAACAGCATTCGGGGCTGGCAGGTTTCGCCTGGGAGCAGGGCCCTGACATTTGCAGTTTTGAGGCTTGAATCTCGACTATGGCTAGAGAGCTGCTAAGTCGCATGTCGGAGTTTTTGGATGCCTAAAGGAGCCTGCAGCTCCAGGGTTAGTAGGGCTGTGAATGGGACATGGTAGAGGTTTCAGGAAAGTAACAGCATTCGGGGCTGGCAGGTTTCGCCTGGGAGCAGGGCCCTGACATTTGCAGTTTTGAGGCTTGAATCTCGACTATGGCTAGAGAGCTGCTAAGTCGCATGTCGGAGTTTTTGGATGCCTAAAGGAGCCTGCAGCTCCAGGGTTAGTAGGGCTGTGAATGGGCCATGGTAGAGGTTTCAGGAAAGTAAAGCATTCGGGGCTGGCAGGTTTCGCCTGGGAGCAGGGCCCTGACATTTGCAGTTTTGAGGCTTGAATCTCGACTATGGCTAGAGAGCTGCTAAGTCGCATGTCGGAGTTTTTGGATGCCTAAAGGAGCCTGCAGCTCCAGGGTTAGTAGGGCTGTGAATGGGGCCATGGTAGAGGTTTCAGGAAAGAAGAGCATTCGGGGCTGGCAGGTTTCGCCTGGGAGCAGGGCCCTGACATTTGCAGTTTTGAGGCTTGAATCTCGACTATGGCTAGAGAGCTGCTAAGTCGCATGTCGGAGTTTTTGGATGCCTAAAGGAGCCTGCAGCTCCAGGGTTAGTAGGGCTGTGAATGGGCCATGGTAGAGGTTTCAGGAAAGAAACAGCATTCGGGGCTGGCAGGTTTCGCCTGGGAGCAGGGCCCTGACATTTGCAGTTTTGAGGCTTGAATCTCGATATGGCTAGAGAGCTGCTAAGTCGCATGTCGGAGTTTTTGGATGCCTAAAGGAGCCTGCAGCTCCAGGGTTAGTAGGGCTGTGAATGGGCCATGGTAGAGGTTTCAGGAAAGAAGAGCATTCGGGGCTGGCAGGTTTCGCCTGGGAGCAGGGCCCTGACATTTGCAGTTTTGAGGCTTGAATCTCGACTATGGCTAGAGAGCTGCTAAGTCGCATGTCGGAGTTTTTGGATGCCTAAAGGAGCCTGCAGCTCCAGGGTTAGTAGGGCTGTGAATGGGCCATGGTAGAGGTTTCAGGAAAGAAGAGCATTCGGGGCTGGCAGGTTTCGCCTGGGAGCAGGGCCCTGACATTTGCAGTTTTGAGGCTTGAATCTCGACTATGGCTAGAGAGCTGCTAAGTCGCATGTCGGAGTTTTTGGATGCCTAAAGGAGCTGCAGCTCCAGGGTTAGTAGGGCTGTGAATGGGGCCATGGTAGAGGTTTCAGGAAAGAATAACCATTCGGGGCTGGCAGGTTTCGCCTGGGAGCAGGGCCCTGACATTTGCAGTTTTGAGGCTTGAATCTCGACTATGGCTAGAGAGCTGCTAAGTCGCATGTCGGAGTTTTTGGATGCCTAAAGGAGCCTGCAGCTCCAGGGTTAGTAGGGCTGTGAATGGGGCCATGGTAGAGGTTTCAGGAAAGAAAAGCATTCGGGGCTGGCAGGTTTCGCCTGGGAGCAGGGCCCTGACATTTGCAGTTTTGAGGCTTGAATCTCGACTATGGCTAGAGAGCTGCTAAGTCGCATGTCGGAGTTTTTGGATGCCTAAAGGAGCCTGCAGCTCCAGGGTTAGTAGGGCTGTGAATGGGCCATGGTAGAGGTTTCAGGAAAGTAACAGCATTCGGGGCTGGCAGGTTTCGCCTGGGAGCAGGGCCCTGACATTTGCAGTTTTGAGGCTTGAATCTCGACTATGGCTAGAGAGCTGCTAAGTCGCATGTCGGAGTTTTTGGATGCCTAAAGGAGCCTGCAGCTCCAGGGTTAGTAGGGCTGTGAATGGGCCATGGTAGAGGTTTCAGGAAAGAAGAGCATTCGGGGCTGGCAGGTTTCGCCTGGGAGCAGGGCCCTGACATTTGCAGTTTTGAGGCTTGAATCTCGACTATGGCTAGAGAGCTGCTAAGTCGCATGTCGGAGTTTTTGGATGCCTAAAGGAGCCTGCAGCTCCAGGGTTAGTAGGGCTGTGAATGGGGCCATGGTAGAGGTTTCAGGAAAGTAAGAGCATTCGGGGCTGGCAGGTTTCGCCTGGGAGCAGGGCCCTGACATTTGCAGTTTTGAGGCTTGAATCTCGACTATGGCTAGAGAGCTGCTAAGTCGCATGTCGGAGTTTTTGGATGCCTAAAGGAGCCTGCAGCTCCAGGGTTAGTAGGGCTGTGAATGGGGCCATGGTAGAGGTTTCAGGAAAGAAACAGCATTCGGGGCTGGCAGGTTTCGCCTGGGAGCAGGGCCCTGACATTTGCAGTTTTGAGGCTTGAATCTCGACTATGGCTAGAGAGCTGCTAAGTCGCATGTCGGAGTTTTTGGATGCCTAAAGGAGCCTGCAGCTCCAGGGTTAGTAGGGCTGTGAATGGGCCATGGTAGAGGTTTCAGGAAAGAAGAGCATTCGGGGCTGGCAGGTTTCGCCTGGGAGCAGGGCCCTGACATTTGCAGTTTTGAGGCTTGAATCTCGACTATGGCTAGAGAGCTGCTAAGTCGCATGTCGGAGTTTTTGGATGCCTAAAGGAGCTGCAGCTCCAGGGTTAGTAGGGCTGTGAATGGGCCATGGTAGAGGTTTCAGGAAAGAACAGCATTCGGGGCTGGCATGTTTTCCTTGGGAGCAGGGCCCTGACATTTGCAGTTTTGAGGCTTGAATCTCGACTATGGCTAGAGAGCTGCTAAGTCGCATGTCGGAGTTTTTGGATGCCTAGTGGAGCCTGCAGCTCCAGGGTTAGTAGGGCTGTGAATGGGACATTGGTAGAGGTTTCAGGAAATAAACAGCATTCGGGGCTGGCAGGTTTCATCCTGGGAGCAGGGCCCTGACATTTGCAGTTTTGAGGCAAAGGCGGTCGATGGCTAGAGAGCTGCTAAGTCGCATGTCGGAGTTTTTGGATGCCTAATGGAGCCTGCAGCTCCAGGGTTAGTAGGGCTGTGAATGGGCCATGGTAGAGGTTTCAGGAAAGTAAGAGCATTCGGGGCTGGCAGGTTTCGCCTGGGAGCAGGGCCCTGACATTTGCAGTTTTGAGGCTTGAATCTCGACTATGGCTAGAGAGCTGCTAAGTCGCATGTCGGAGTTTTTGGATGCCTAAAGGAGCCTGCAGCTCCAGGGTTAGTAGGGCTGTGAATGGGGCCATGGGAGAGGTTTCAGGAAAGAAAACCATTAGGGGCTGGCAGGTTTCGCCAGGGAGCAGGGCCCTGACATTTGCAGTTTTGAGGCTTGAATCTCGACTATGGCTAGAGAGCTGCTAAGTCGCATGTCGGAGTTTTTGGATGCCTAAAGGAGCCTGCAGCTCCAGGGTTAGTAGGGCTGTGAATGGGACATGGTAGAGGTTTCAGGAAAGAAACAGCATTCGGGGCTGGCAGGTTTCGCCTGGGAGCAGGGCCCTGACATTTGCAGTTTTGAGGCTTGAATCTCGACTATGGCTAGAGAGCTGCTAAGTCGCATGTCGGAGTTTTTGGATGCCTAAAGGAGCCTGCAGCTCCAGGGTTAGTAGGGCTGTGAATGGGGCCATGGTAGAGGTTTCAGGAAAGAAAGCATTAGGGGCTGGCAGGTTTCGCCTGGGAGCAGGGCCCTGACATTTGCAGTTTTGAGGCTTGAATCTCGACTATGGCTAGAGAGCTGCTAAGTCGCATGTCGGAGTTTTTGGATGCCTAAAGGAGCCTGCAGCTCCAGGGTTAGGAGGGCTGTGAATGGGGCCATGGTAGAGGTTTCAGGAAAGAAACAGCATTCGGGGCTGGCAGGTTTCGCCTGGGAGCAGGGCCCTGACATTTGCAGTTTTGAGGCTTGAATCTCGAATATGGCTAGAGAGCTGCTAAGTCGCATGTCGGAGTTTTTGGATGCCTAAAGGAGCCTGCAGCTCCAGGGTTAGTAGGGCTGTGAATGGGACATGGTAGAGGTTTCAGGAAAGAAGAGCATTCGGGTCTGGCAGGTTTCGCCTGGGAGCAGGGCCCTGACATTTGCAGTTTTGAGGCTTGAATCTCGACTATGGCTAGCGAGCTGCTAAGTCGCATGTCGGAGTTTTTGGATGCCTAAAGGAGCCTGCAGCTCCAGGGTTAGTAGGGCTGTGAATGGGCCATGGTAGAGGTTTCAGGAAAGAAGAGCATTCGGGGCTGGCAGGTTTCGCCTGGGAGCAGGGCCCTGACATTTGCAGTTTTGAGGCTTGAATCTCGACTATGGCTAGAGAGCTGCTAAGTCGCATGTCGGAGTTTTTGGATGCCTAAAGGAGCCTGCAGCTCCAGGGTTAGTAGGGCTGTGAATGGGCCATGGTAGAGGTTTCAGGAAAGAACAGCATTCGGGGCTGGCAGGTTTCGCCTGGGAGCAGGGCCCTGACATTTGCAGTTTTGAGGCTTGAATCTCGACTATGGCTAGAGAGCTGCTAAGTCGCATGTCGGAGTTTTTGGATGCCTAAAGGAGCCTGCAGCTCCAGGGTTAGTAGGGCTGTGAATGGGCCATGGTAGAGGTTTCAGGAAAGTAAGAGCATTCGGGGCTGGCAGGTTTCGCCTGGGAGCAGGGCCCTGACATTTGCAGTTTTGAGGCTTGAATCTCGACTATGGCTAGAGAGCTGCTAAGTCGCATGTCGGAGTTTTTGGATGCCTAAAGGAGCCTGCAGCTCCAGGGTTAGTAGGGCTGTGAATGGGGCCATGGTAGAGGTTTCAGGAAAGAAACAGCATTCGGGGCTGGCAGGTTTCGCCTGGGAGCAGGGCCCTGACATTTGCAGTTTTGAGGCTTGAATCTCGACTATGGCTAGAGAGCTGCTAAGTCGCATGTCGGAGTTTTTGGATGCCTAAAGGAGCCTGCAGCTCCAGGGTTAGTAGGGCTGTGAATGGGGCCATGGTAGAGGTTTCAGGAAAGAAGAGCATTCGGGGCTGGCAGGTTTCGCCTGGGAGCAGGGCCCTGACATTTGCAGTTTTGAGGCTTGAATCTCGACTATGGCTAGAGAGCTGCTAAGTCGCATGTCGGAGTTTTTGGATGCCTAAAGGAGCCTGCAGCTCCAGGGTTAGTAGGGCTGTGAATGGGCCATGGTAGAGGTTTCAGGAAAGAACAGCATTCGGGGCTGGCAGGTTTCGCCTGGGAGCAGGGCCCTGACATTTGCAGTTTTGAGGCTTGAATCTCGACTATGGCTAGAGAGCTGCTAAGTCGCATGTCGGAGTTTTTGGATGCCTAAAGGAGCCTGCAGCTCCAGGGTTAGTAGGGCTGTGAATGGGCCATGGTAGAGGTTTCAGGAAAGAACAGCATTCGGGGCTGGCAGGTTTCGCCGGGAGCAGGGCCCTGACATTTGCAGTTTTGAGGCAAAGGCGTCTATGGCTAGAGAGCTGCTAAGTCGCATGTCGGAGTTTTTGGATGCCTAAAGGAGCCTGCAGCTCCAGGGTTAGTAGGGCTGTGAATGGGCCATGGTAGAGGTTTCAGGAAAGTAAGAGCATTCGGGGCTGGCAGGTTTCGCCTGGGAGCAGGGCCCTGACATTTGCAGTTTTGAGGCTTGAATCTCGACTATGGCTAGAGAGCTGCTAAGTCGCATGTCGGAGTTTTTGGATGCCTAAAGGAGCCTGCAGCTCCAGGGTTAGTAGGGCTGTGAATGGGGCCATGGTAGAGGTTTCAGGAAAGAAAAGCATTCGGGGCTGGCAGGTTTCGCCTGGGAGCAGGGCCCTGACATTTGCAGTTTTGAGGCTTGAATCTCGACTATGGCTAGAGAGCTGCTAAGTCGCATGTCGGAGTTTTTGGATGCCTAAAGGAGCCTGCAGCTCCAGGGTTAGTAGGGCTGTGAATGGGGCCATGGTAGAGGTTTCAGGAAAGAACAGCATTCGGGGCTGGCAGGTTTCGCCTGGGAGCAGGGCCCTGACATTTGCAGTTTTGAGGCTTGAATCTCGACTATGGCTAGAGAGCTGCTAAGTCGCATGTCGGAGTTTTTGGATGCCTAAAGGAGCCTGCAGCTCCAGGGTTAGTAGGGCTGTGAATGGGCCATGGTAGAGGTTTCAGGAAAGTAAGAGCATTCGGGGCTGGCAGGTTTCGCCTGGGAGCAGGGCCCTGACATTTGCAGTTTTGAGGCTTGAATCTCGACTATGGCTAGAGAGCTGCTAAGTCGCATGTCGGAGTTTTTGGATGCCTAAAGGAGCTGCAGCTCCAGGGTTAGTAGGGCTGTGAATGGGCCATGGTAGAGGTTTCAGGAAAGAACAGCATTCGGGGCTGGCAGGTTTTTCCTGGGAGCAGGGCCCTGACATTTGCATTTTTGAGGCTTGAATCTCGACTATGGCTAGAGAGCTGCTAAGTCGCATGTCGGAGTTTTTGGATGCCTAAAGGAGCCTGCAGCTCCAGGGTTAGTAGGGCTGTGAATGGGGCCATGGGAGAGGTTTCAGGAAAGTAAGAGCATTCGGGGCTGGCAGGTTTCGCCTGGGAGCAGGGCCCTGACATTTGCAGTTTTGAGGCTTGAATCTCGACTATGGCTAGAGAGCTGCTAAGTCGCATGTCGGAGTTTTTGGATGCCTAAAGGAGCCTGCAGCTCCAGGGTTAGTAGGGCTGTGAATGGGCCATGGTAGAGGTTTCAGGAAAGTAACAGCATTCGGGGCTGGCAGGTTTCGCCTGGGAGCAGGGCCCTGACATTTGCAGTTTTGAGGCTTGAATCTCGACAATGGCTAGAGAGCTGCTAAGTCGCATGTCGGAGTTTTTGGATGCCTAAAGGAGCCTGCAGCTCCAGGGTTAGTAGGGCTGTGAATGGGCCATGGTAGAGGTTTCAGGAAAGAAAAGCATTAGGGGCTGGCAGGTTTCGCCTGGGAGCAGGGCCCTGACATTTGCAGTTTTGAGGCTTGAATCTCGACTATGGCTAGAGAGCTGCTAAGTCGCATGTCGGAGTTTTTGGATGCCTAGTGGAGCCTGCAGCTCCAGGGTTAGTAGGGCTGTGAATGGGGCCATGGTAGAGGTTTCAGGAAAGAAACAGCATTCGGGGCTGGCAGGTTTCGCCTGGGAGCAGGGCCCTGACATTTGCAGTTTTGAGGCTTGAATCTCGACTATGGCTAGAGAGCTGCTAAGTCGCATGTCGGAGTTTTTGGATGCCTAAAGGAGCCTGCAGCTCCAGGGTTAGTAGGGCTGTGAATGGGGCCATGGTAGAGGTTTCAGGAAAGAACAGCATTCGGGGCTGGCAGGTTTCGCCTGGGAGCAGGGCCCTGACATTTGCAGTTTTGAGGCTTGAATCTCGACTATGGCTAGAGAGCTGCTAAGTCGCATGTCGGAGTTTTTGGATGCCTACAGGAGCCTGCAGCTCCAGGGTTAGTAGGGCTGTGAATGGGACATGGTAGAGGTTTCAGGAAAGAACAGCATTCGGGGCTGGCAGGTTTCGCCGGGAGCAGGGCCCTGACATTTGCAGTTTTGACGGGCAAACTCGTCGATGGCTAGAGAGCTGCTAAGTCGCATGTCGGAGTTTTTGGATGCCTAATGGAGCCTGCAGCTCCAGGGTTAGTAGGGCTGTGAATGGGCCATGGTAGAGGTTTCAGGAAAGAACAGCATTCGGGGCTGGCAGGTTTCGCCTGGGAGCAGGGCCCTGACATTTGCAGTTTTGAGGCTTGAATCTCGACTATGGCTAGAGAGCTGCTAAGTCGCATGTCGGAGTTTTTGGATGCCTAAAGGAGCTGCAGCTCCAGGGTTAGTAGGGCTGTGAATGGGCCATGGTAGAGGTTTCAGGAAAGTAAGAGCATTCGGGGCTGGCAGGTTTCGCCTGGGAGCAGGGCCCTGACATTTGCAGTTTTGAGGCTTGAATCTCGACTATGGCTAGAGAGCTGCTAAGTCGCATGTCGGAGTTTTTGGATGCCTAAAGGAGCCTGCAGCTCCAGGGTTAGTAGGGCTGTGAATGGGGCCATGGTAGAGGTTTCAGGAAAGAAGAGCATTCGGGGCTGGCAGGTTTCGCCTGGGAGCAGGGCCCTGACATTTGCAGTTTTGAGGCTTGAATCTCGACTATGGCTAGAGAGCTGCTAAGTCGCATGTCGGAGTTTTTGGATGCCTAAAGGAGCCTGCAGCTCCAGGGTTAGTAGGGCTGTGAATGGGGCCATGGTAGAGGTTTCAGGAAAGCAAGAGCATTCGGGGCTGGCAGGTTTCGCCTGGGAGCAGGGCCCTGACATTTGCAGTTTTGAGGCTTGAATCTCGAATATGGCTAGAGAGCTGCTAAGTCGCATGTCGGAGTTTTTGGATGCCTAAGGAGCCTGCAGCTCCAGGGTTAGTAGGGCTGTGAATGGGCCATGGTAGAGGTTTCAGGAAAGAAGAGCATTCGGGGCTGGCAGGTTTCGCCTGGGAGCAGGGCCCTGACATTTGCAGTTTTGAGGCTTGAATCTCGACTATGGCTAGAGAGCTGCTAAGTCGCATGTCGGAGTTTTTGGATGCCTAAAGGAGCCTGCAGCTCCAGGGTTAGTAGGGCTGTGAATGGGCCATGGTAGAGGTTTCAGGAAAGAACAGCATTCGGGGCTGGCAGGTTTCGCCTGGGAGCAGGGCCCTGACATTTGCAGTTTTGAGGCTTGAATCTCGACTATGGCTAGAGAGCTGCTAAGTCGCATGTCGGAGTTTTTGGATGCCTAAAGGAGCCTGCAGCTCCAGGGTTAGTAGGGCTGTGAATGGGGCCATGGTAGAGGTTTCAGGAAAGAAACAGCATTCGGGGCTGGCAGGTTTTCGCCTGGGAGCAGGGCCCTGACATTTGCAGTTTTGAGGCTTGAATCTCGACTATGGCTAGAGAGCTGCTAAGTCGCATGTCGGAGTTTTTGGATGCCTAAAGGAGCCTGCAGCTCCAGGGTTAGTAGGGCTGTGAATGGGGCCATGGTAGAGGTTTCAGGAAAGAAACAGCATTCGGGGCTGGCACGTCTCATCCGGGAGCAGGGCCCTGACATTTGCAGTTTTGAGGGAATCTCGACTATGGCTAGAGAGCTGCTAAGTCGCATGTCGGAGTTTTTGGATGCCTAAAGGAGCCTGCAGCTCCAGGGTTAGTAGGGCTGTGAATGGGACATTGGTAGAGGTTTCAGGAAAGTAAGAGCATTCGAGCCTGGCAGGTTTCGCCTGGGAGCAGGGCCCTGACATTTGCAGTTTTGAGGCTTGAATCTCGAATATGGCTAGAGAGCTGCTAAGTCGCATGTCGGAGTTTTTGGATGCCTAAAGGAGCCTGCAGCTCCAGGGTTAGTAGGGCTGTGAATGGGGCCATGGTAGAGGTTTCAGGAAAGAATAACCATTAGGGGCTGGCAGGTTTCGCCAGGGAGCAGGGCCCTGACATTTGCAGTTTTGAGGCTTGAATCTCGACTATGGCTAGAGAGCTGCTAAGTCGCATGTCGGAGTTTTTGGATGCCTAAAGGAGCCTGCAGCTCCAGGGTTAGTAGGGCTGTGAATGGGCCATGGTAGAGGTTTCAGGAAAGTAAGAGCATTCGGGGCTGGCAGGTTTCGCCTGGGAGCAGGGCCCTGACATTTGCAGTTTTGAGGCTTGAATCTCGACTATGGCTAGAGAGCTGCTAAGTCGCATGTCGGAGTTTTTGGATGCCTAAAGGAGCCTGCAGCTCCAGGGTTAGTAGGGCTGTGAATGGGACATTGGTAGAGGTTTCAGGAAAGAAACAGCATTCGGGGCTGGCAGGTTTCGCCTGGGAGCAGGGCCCTGACATTTGCAGTTTTGAGGCTTGAATCTCGACTATGGCTAGAGAGCTGCTAAGTCGCATGTCGGAGTTTTTGGATGCCTAAAGGAGCCTGCAGCTCCAGGGTTAGTAGGGCTGTGAATGGGCCATGGTAGAGGTTTCAGGAAAGTAAGAGCATTCGGGGCTGGCAGGTTTCGCCTGGGAGCAGGGCCCTGACATTTGCAGTTTTGAGGCTTGAATCTCGACTATGGCTAGAGAGCTGCTAAGTCGCATGTCGGAGTTTTTGGATGCCTAAAGGAGCCTGCAGCTCCAGGGTTAGTAGGGCTGTGAATGGGGCCATGGTAGAGGTTTCAGGAAAGAAACAGCATTCGGGGCTGGCAGGTTTCGCCTGGGAGCAGGGCCCTGACATTTGCAGTTTTGAGGCTTGAATCTCGACTATGGCTAGAGAGCTGCTAAGTCGCATGTCGGAGTTTTTAGATGCCTAAAGGAGCCTGCAGCTCCAGGGTTAGTAGGGCTGTGAATGGGGCCATGGTAGAGGTTTCAGGAAAGAAAGAGCATTCGGGGCTGGCAGGTTTCGCCTGGGAGCAGGGCCCTGACATTTGCAGTTTTGAGGCTTGAATCTCGACTATGGCTAGAGAGCTGCTAAGTCGCATGTCGGAGTTTTTGGATGCCTAAAGGAGCCTGCAGCTCCAGGGTTAGTAGGGCTGTGAATGGGGCCATGGTAGAGGTTTCAGGAAAATAACAGCATTCGGGGCTGGCAGTTTTCCCTGGGAGCAGGGCCCTGACATTTGCAGTTTTGAGGCTTGAATCTCGATATGGCTAGAGAGCTGCTAAGTCGCATGTCGGAGTTTTTGGATGCCTAAAGGAGCCTGCAGCTCCAGGGTTAGTAGGGCTGTGAATGGGCCATGGTAGAGGTTTCAGGAAAATAACAGCATTCGGGGCTGGCAGGTTTCGCCTGGGAGCAGGGCCCTGACATTTGCAGTTTTGAGGCTTGAATCTCGACTATGGCTAGAGAGCTGCTAAGTCGCATGTCGGAGTTTTTGGATGCCTAAAGGAGCCTGCAGCTCCAGGGTTAGGAGGGCTGTGAATGGGGCCATGGTAGAGGTTTCAGGAAAGTAAGAGCATTCGGGGCTGGCAGGTTTCGCCTGGGAGCAGGGCCCTGACATTTGCAGTTTTGAGGCTTGAATCTCGACTATGGCTAGAGAGCTGCTAAGTCGCATGTCGGAGTTTTTGGATGCCTAAAGGAGCCTGCAGCTCCAGGGTTAGTAGGGCTGTGAATGGGGCCATGGTAGAGGTTTCAGGAAAGAAACAGCATTCGGGGCTGGCAGGTTTCGCCTGGGAGCAGGGCCCTGACATTTGCAGTTTTGAGGCTTGAATCTCGACTATGGCTAGAGAGCTGCTAAGTCGCATGTCGGAGTTTTTGGATGCCTAAAGGAGCCTGCAGCTCCAGGGTTAGTAGGGCTGTGAATGGGCCATGGTAGAGGTTTCAGGAAAGAACAGCATTCGGGGCTGGCAGGTTTCGCCTGGGAGCAGGGCCCTGACATTTGCAGTTTTGAGGCTTGAATCTCGACTATGGCTAGAGAGCTGCTAAGTCGCATGTCGGAGTTTTTGGATGCCTAAAGGAGCCTGCAGCTCCAGGGTTAGTAGGGCTGTGAATGGGGCCATGGTAGAGGTTTCAGGAAAGTAAGAGCATTCGGGGCTGGCAGGTTTCGCCTGGGAGCAGGGCCCTGACATTTGCAGTTTTGAGGCTTGAATCTCGACTATGGCTAGAGAGCTGCTAAGTCGCATGTCGGAGTTTTTGGATGCCTAAAGGAGCCTGCAGCTCCAGGGTTAGTAGGGCTGTGAATGGGGCCATGGTAGAGGTTTCAGGAAAATAAGAGCATTCGGGGCTGGCAGGTTTCGCCTGGGAGCAGGGCCCTGACATTTGCAGTTTTGAGGCTTGAATCTCGACTATGGCTAGAGAGCTGCTAAGTCGCATGTCGGAGTTTTTGGATGCCTAAAGGAGCCTGCAGCTCCAGGGTTAGTAGGGCTGTGAATGGGCCATGGTAGAGGTTTCAGGAAAGAAACAGCATTCGGGGCTGGCAGGTTTCGCCTGGGAGCAGGGCCCTGACATTTGCAGTTTTGAGGCTTGAATCTCGACTATGGCTAGAGAGCTGCTAAGTCGCATGTCGGAGTTTTTGGATGCCTAAAGGAGCCTGCAGCTCCAGGGTTAGTAGGGCTGTGAATGGGACATTGGTAGAGGTTTCAGGAAAGTAAGAGCATTCGGGGCTGGCAGGTTTCGCCTGGGAGCAGGGCCCTGACATTTGCAGTTTTGAGGCTTGAATCTCGACTATGGCTAGAGAGCTGCTAAGTCGCATGTCGGAGTTTTTGGATGCCTAAAGGAGCCTGCAGCTCCAGGGTTAGTAGGGCTGTGAATGGGGCCATGGTAGAGGTTTCAGGAAAGAAGAGCATTCGGGGCTGGCAGGTTTCGCCTGGGAGCAGGGCCCTGACATTTGCAGTTTTGAGGCTTGAATCTCGACTATGGCTAGAGAGCTGCTAAGTCGCATGTCGGAGTTTTTGGATGCCTAAAGGAGCCTGCAGCTCCAGGGTTAGTAGGGCTGTGAATGGGCCATGGTAGAGGTTTCAGGAAAGAACAGCATTCGGGGCTGGCAGGTTTCGCCTGGGAGCAGGGCCCTGACATTTGCAGTTTTGAGGCTTGAATCTCGACTATGGCTAGAGAGCTGCTAAGTCGCATGTCGGAGTTTTTGGATGCCTAAAGGAGCCTGCAGCTCCAGGGTTAGTAGGGCTGTGAATGGGGCCATGGTAGAGGTTTCAGGAAAAATAAGAGCATTCGGGGCTGGCAGGTTTCGCCTGGGAGCAGGGCCCTGACATTTGCAGTTTTGAGGCTTGAATCTCGACTATGGCTAGAGAGCTGCTAAGTCGCATGTCGGAGTTTTTGGATGCCTAAAGGAGCCTGCAGCTCCAGGGTTAGTAGGGCTGTGAATGGGCCATGGTAGAGGTTTCAGGAAAGTAAGAGCATTCGGGGCTGGCAGGTTTCGCCTGGGAGCAGGGCCCTGACATTTGCAGTTTTGAGGCTTGAATCTCGACTATGGCTAGAGAGCTGCTAAGTCGCATGTCGGAGTTTTTGGATGCGTAAAGAAAGCTGCAGCTCCAGGGTTAGTAGGGCTGTGAATGGGACATTGGTAGAGGTTTCAGGAAAGAAACAGCATTCGGGGCTGGCAGGTTTCACCTGGGAGCAGGGCCCTGACATTTGCAGTTTTGAGGCTTGAATCTCGACTATGGCTAGAGAGCTGCTAAGTCGCATGTCGGAGTTTTTGGATGCCTAAAGGAGCCTGCAGCTCCAGGGTTAGTAGGGCTGTGAATGGGGCCATGGTAGAGGTTTCAGGAAATAAACAGCATTCGGGGCTGGCAGGTTTCATCCGGGAGCAGGGTCCGGAGTTTTGCAGTTTTGACGGCCAAAGGCGGTCGATGGCCAGCGAGATGCTAAGTCGCATGTCGGAGTTTTTGGATGCCTAATGGAGCCTGCAGCTCCAGGGTTAGTAGGGCTGTGAATGGCGCCATGGTAGAGGTTTCAGGAAAGTAAGAGCATTCGGGGCTGGCAGGTTTCGCCTGGGAGCAGGGCCCTGACATTTGCAGTTTTGAGGCTTGAATCTCGACTATGGCTAGAGAGCTGCTAAGTCGCATGTCGGAGTTTTTGGATGCCTAAAGGAGCCTGCAGCTCCAGGGTTAGTAGGGCTGTGAATGGGGCCATGGTAGAGGTTTCAGGAAGAATAACCATTCGGGGCTGGCAGGTTTCGCCTGGGAGCAGGGCCCTGACATTTGCAGTTTTGAGGCTTGAATCTCGACTATGGCTAGAGAGCTGCTAAGTCGCATGTCGGAGTTTTTGGATGCCTAAAGGAGCCTGCAGCTCCAGGGTTAGTAGGGCTGTGAATGGGCCATGGTAGAGGTTTCAGGAAAGAAACAGCATTCGGGGCTGGCAGGTTTCGCCTGGGAGCAGGGCCCTGACATTTGCAGTTTTGAGGCTTGAATCTCGACTATGGCTAGAGAGCTGCTAAGTCGCATGTCGGAGTTTTTGGATGCCTAAAGGAGCCTGCAGCTCCAGGGTTAGTAGGGCTGTGAATGGGCCATGGTAGAGGTTTCAGGAAAGTAAGAGCATTCGGGGCTGGCAGGTTTCGCCTGGGAGCAGGGCCCTGACATTTGCAGTTTTGAGGCTTGAATCTCGACTATGGCTAGAGAGCTGCTAAGTCGCATGTCGGAGTTTTTGGATGCCTAAAGGAGCCTGCAGCTCCAGGGTTAGTAGGGCTGTGAATGGGGCCATGGTAGAGGTTTCAGGAAAGTAAGAGCATTCGGGGCTGGCAGGTTTCGCCTGGGAGCAGGGCCCTGACATTTGCAGTTTTGAGGCTTGAATCTCGACTATGGCTAGAGAGCTGCTAAGTCGCATGTCGGAGTTTTTGGATGCCTAAAGGAGCCTGCAGCTCCAGGGTTAGTAGGGCTGTGAATGGGCCATGGTAGAGGTTTCAGGAAAGAAACAGCATTCGGGGCTGGCAGGTTTCGCCTGGGAGCAGGGCCCTGACATTTGCAGTTTTGAGGCTTGAATCTCGACTATGGCTAGAGAGCTGCTAAGTCGCATGTCGGAGTTTTTGGATGCCTAAAGGAGCCTGCAGCTCCAGGGTTAGTAGGGCTGTGAATGGGCCATGGTAGAGGTTTCAGGAAAGAAGAGCATTCGGGGCTGGCAGGTTTCGCCTGGGAGCAGGGCCCTGACATTTGCAGTTTTGAGGCTTGAATCTCGACTATGGCTAGAGAGCTGCTAAGTCGCATGTCGGAGTTTTTGGATGCCTAAAGGAGCCTGCAGCTCCAGGGTTAGTAGGGCTGTGAATGGGGCCATGGTAGAGGTTTCAGGAAAGAAAGAGCATTCGGGGCTGGCAGGTTTCGCCTGGGAGCAGGGCCCTGACGTTTGAAGTTTTGAGGCTTGAATCTCGACTATGGCTAGAGAGCTGCTAAGTCGCATGTCGGAGTTTTTGGATGCCTAAAGGAGCCTGCAGCTCCAGGGTTAGTAGGGCTGTGAATGGGGCCATGGTAGAGGTTTCAGGAAAGAATAACCATTAGGGGCTGGCAGGTTTCGCCTGGGAGCAGGGCCCTGACATTTGCAGTTTTGAGGCTTGAATCTCGACTATGGCTAGAGAGCTGCTAAGTCGCATGTCGGAGTTTTTGGATGCCTAAAGGAGCCTGCAGCTCCAGGGTTAGTAGGGCTGTGAATGGGGCCATGGTAGAGGTTTCAGGAAAGAAAAAGCATTCGGGGCTGGCAGGTTTCGCCTGGGAGCAGGGCCCTGACATTTGCAGTTTTGAGGCTTGAATCTCGACTATGGCTAGAGAGCTGCTAAGTCGCATGTCGGAGTTTTTGGATGCCTAAAGGAGCCTGCAGCTCCAGGGTTAGTAGGGCTGTGAATGGGGCCATGGTAGAGGTTTCAGGAAAGAAGAGCATTCGGGGCTGGCAGGTTTCGCCTGGGAGCAGGGCCCTGACATTTGCAGTTTTGAGGCTTGAATCTCGACTATGGCTAGAGAGCTGCTAAGTCGCATGTCAGAGTTTTTGGATGCCTAAAGGAGCCTGCAGCTCCAGGGTTAGTAGGGCTGTGAATGGGACATGGTAGAGGTTTCAGGAAAAATAACAGCATTCGGGGCTGGCAGGTTTCATCGGGAGCAGGGCCCTGACATTTGCAGTTTTGAGGCTTGCAATCTCGACTATGGCTAGAGAGCTGCTAAGTCGCATGTCGGAGTTTTTGGATGCCTAAAGGAGCCTGCAGCTCCAGGGTTAGTAGGGCTGT
Source organism: Grus americana (assembly GCF_028858705.1). Taxonomy (NCBI): domain Eukaryota; kingdom Metazoa; phylum Chordata; class Aves; order Gruiformes; family Gruidae; genus Grus; species Grus americana. The sequence goes on along the minus strand of NW_026561881.1, from coordinate 7,178 downwards.
GAATGGGGCCATGGTAGAGGTTTCAGGAAAGAACAGCATTAGGGGCTGGCAGGTTTCGCCTGGAGCAGGGCCCTGACATTTGCAGTTTTGAGGCTTGAATCTCGACTATGGCTAGAGAGCTGCTAAGTCGCATGTCGGAGTTTTTGGATGCCTAAAGGAGCCTGCAGCTCCAGGGTTAGTAGGGCTGTGAATGGGCCATGGTAGAGGTTTCAGGAAAGTAAGAGCATTCGGGGCTGGCAGGTTTCGCCTGGGAGCAGGGCCCTGACATTTGCAGTTTTGAGGCTTGAATCTCGACTATGGCTAGAGAGCTGCTAAGTCGCATGTCGGAGTTTTTGGATGCCTAAAGGAGCCTGCAGCTCCAGGGTTAGTAGGGCTGTGAATGGGGCCATGGTAGAGGTTTCAGGAAAGAAAAAGCATTCGGGGCTGGCAGGTTTCGCCTGGGAGCAGGGCCCTGACATTTGCAGTTTTGAGGCTTGAATCTCGACTATGGCTAGAGAGCTGCTAAGTCGCATGTCGGAGTTTTTGGATGCCTAAAGGAGCCTGCAGCTCCAGGGTTAGTAGGGCTGTGAATGGGCCATGGTAGAGGTTTCAGGAAAAAAGAGCATTCGGGGCTGGCAGGTTTCGCCTGGGAGCAGGGCCCTGACATTTGCAGTTTTGAGGCTTGAATCTCGACTATGGCTAGAGAGCTGCTAAGTCGCATGTCGGAGTTTTTGGATGCCTAAAGGAGCCTGCAGCTCCAGGGTTAGTAGGGCTGTGAATGGGGCCATGGGAGAGGTTTCAGGAAAGTAAGAGCATTCGGGGCTGGCAGGTTTCGCCTGGGAGCAGGGCCCTGACATTTGCAGTTTTGAGGCTTGAATCTCGACTATGGCTAGAGAGCTGCTAAGTCGCATGTCGGAGTTTTTGGATGCCTAAAGAAAGCTGCAGCTCCAGGGTTAGTAGGGCTGTGAATGGGGCCATGGTAGAGGTTTCAGGAAAGAAACAGCATTCGGGGCTGGCAGGTTTCGCCTGGGAGCAGGGCCCTGACATTTGCAGTTTTGAGGCTTGAATCTCGACTATGGCTAGAGAGCTGCTAAGTCGCATGTCGGAGTTTTTGGATGCCTAAAGGAGCCTGCAGCTCCAGGGTTAGTAGGGCTGTGAATGGGACCATGGTAGAGGTTTCAGGAAAGAAAGAGCATTCGGGGCTGGCAGGTTTCGCCGGGAGCAGGGCCCTGACATTTGCAGTTTTGAGGCTTGAATCTCGTCGATGGCTAGAGAGCTGCTAAGTCGCATGTCGGAGTTTTTGGATGCTAAAGGAGCCTGCAGCTCCAGGGTTAGTAGGGCTGTGAATGGGGCCATGGTAGAGGTTTCAGGAAAGTAAGAGCATTCGGGGCTGGCAGGTTTCGCCTGGGAGCAGGGCCCTGACATTTGCAGTTTTGAGGCTTGAATCTCGACTATGGCTAGAGAGCTGCTAAGTCGCATGTCGGAGTTTTTGGATGCCTAAAGGAGCCTGCAGCTCCAGGGTTAGTAGGGCTGTGAATGGGCCATGGTAGAGGTTTCAGGAAAGAAAAGCATTCGGGGCTGGCAGGTTTCGCCTGGGAGCAGGGCCCTGACATTTGCAGTTTTGAGGCTTGAATCTCGAAAATGGCTAGAGAGCTGCTAAGTCGCATGTCGGAGTTTTTGGATGCCTAAAGGAGCCTGCAGCTCCAGGGTTAGTAGGGCTGTGAATGGGGCCATGGTAGAGGTTTCAGGAAAGAAACAGCATTCGGGGCTGGGATGTTTTCCGTGGGAGCAGGGCCCTGACATTTGCAGTTTTGAGGCTTGAATCTCGACTATGGCTAGAGAGCTGCTAAGTCGCATGTCGGAGTTTTTGGATGCCTAAAGGAGCCTGCAGCTCCAGGGTTAGTAGGGCTGTGAATGGGGCCATGGTAGAGGTTTCAGGAAAGTAAGAGCATTCGGGGCTGGCAGGTTTCGCCAGGGAGCAGGGCCTTGACATTTGCACTTTTGAGGCTTGAATCTCGACTATGGCTAGAGAGCTGCTAAGTCGCATGTCGGAGTTTTTGGATGCCTAAAGGAGCCTGCAGCTCCAGGGTTAGTAGGGCTGTGAATGGGCCATGGTAGAGGTTTCAGGAAAGAACAGCATTCGGGGCTGGCAGGTTTCGCCTGGGAGCAGGGCCCTGACATTTGCAGTTTTGAGGCTTGAATCTCGACTATGGCTAGAGAGCTGCTAAGTCGCATGTCGGAGTTTTTGGATGCCTAAAGGAGCTGCAGCTCCAGGGTTAGTAGGGCTGTGAATGGGCCATGGTAGAGGTTTCAGGAAAGAACAGCATTCGGGGCTGGCAGTTTACCCTGGGAGCAGGGCCCTGACATTTGCAGTTTTGAGGCTTGAATCTCGACTATGGCTAGAGAGCTGCTAAGTCGCATGTCGGAGTTTTTGGATGCCTAAAGGAGCCTGCAGCTCCAGGGTTAGTAGGGCTGTGAATGGGGCCATGGTAGAGGTTTCAGGAAAGAACAGCATTCGGGGCTGGCAGGTTTCGCCTGGGAGCAGGGCCCTGACATTTGCAGTTTTGAGGCTTGAATCTCGACTATGGCTAGAGAGCTGCTAAGTCGCATGTCGGAGTTTTTGGATGCCTAAAGGAGCCTGCAGCTCCAGGGTTAGTAGGGCTGTGAATGGGACATTGGTAGAGGTTTCAGGAAAGACACAGCATTCGGGGCTGGCAGGTTTCCCTGGGAGCAGGGCCCTGACATTTGCAGTTTTGAGGCTTGAATCTCGACTATGGCTAGAGAGCTGCTAAGTCGCATGTCGGAGTTTTTGGATGCCTAAAGGAGCCTGCAGCTCCAGGGTTAGTAGGGCTGTGAATGGGGCCATGGTAGAGGTTTCAGGAAAGAAAAGCATTCGGGGCTGGCAGGTTTCGCCTGGGAGCAGGGCCCTGACATTTGCAGTTTTGAGGCTTGAATCTCGAAAACGGCTAGAGAGCTGCTAAGTCGCATGTCGGAGTTTTTGGATGCCTAAAGGAGCCTGCAGCTCCAGGGTTAGTAGGGCTGTGAATGGGGCCATGGTAGAGGTTTCAGGAAAGAATAACCATTAGGGGCTGGCAGGTTTCACCTGGGAGCAGGGCCCTGACATTTGCAGTTTTGAGGCTTGAATCTCGACTATGGCTAGAGAGCTGCTAAGTCGCATGTCGGAGTTTTTGGATGCCTAAAGGAGCCTGCAGCTCCAGGGTTAGTAGGGCTGTGAATGGGCCATGGTAGAGGTTTCAGGAAAGAAGAGCATTCGGGGCTGGCAGGTTTCGCCTGGGAGCAGGGCCCTGACATTTGCAGTTTTGAGGCTTGAATCTCGACTATGGCTAGAGAGCTGCTAAGTCGCATGTCGGAGTTTTTGGATGCCTAAAGGAGCCTGCAGCTCCAGGGTTAGTAGGGCTGTGAATGGGACATTGGTAGAGGTTTCAGGAAAATAAGAGCATTCGGGGCTGGCAGGTTTCGCCTGGGAGCAGGGCCCTGACATTTGCAGTTTTGAGGCTTGAATCTCGTCTATGGCTAGAGAGCTGCTAAGTCGCATGTCGGAGTTTTTGGATGCCTAAAGGAGCCTGCAGCTCCAGGGTTAGTAGGGCTGTGAATGGGGCCATGGTAGAGGTTTCAGGAAAGAAGAGCATTCGGGGCTGGCAGGTTTCGCCTGGGAGCAGGGCCCTGACATTTGCAGTTTTGAGGCTTGAATCTCGACTATGGCTAGAGAGCTGCTAAGTCGCATGTCGGAGTTTTTGGATGCCTAAAGGAGCTGCAGCTCCAGGGTTAGTAGGGCTGTGAATGGGCCATGGTAGAGGTTTCAGGAAAGTAACAGCATTCGGGGCTGGCAGGTTTCGCCTGGGAGCAGGGCCCTGACATTTGCAGTTTTGAGGCTTGAATCTCGACTATGGCTAGAGAGCTGCTAAGTCGCATGTCGGAGTTTTTGGATGCCTAAAGGAGCCTGCAGCTCCAGGGTTAGTAGGGCTGTGAATGGGGCCATGGTAGAGGTTTCAGGAAAGTAAGAGCATTCGGGGCTGGCAGGTTTCGCCTGGGAGCAGGGCCCTGACATTTGCAGTTTTGAGGCTTGAATCTCGACTATGGCTAGAGAGCTGCTAAGTCGCATGTCAGAGTTTTTGGATGCCTAAAGGAGCCTGCAGCTCCAGGGTTAGTAGGGCTGTGAATGGGGCCATGGTAGAGGTTTCAGGAAAGTAAGAGCATTCGGGGCTGGCAGGTTTCGCCTGGGAGCAGGGCCCTGACATTTGCAGTTTTGAGGCTTGAATCTCGACTATGGCTAGAGAGCTGCTAAGTCGCATGTCGGAGTTTTTGGATGCCTAAAGGAGCCTGCAGCTCCAGGGTTAGTAGGGCTGTGAATGGGGCCATGGTAGAGGTTTCAGGAAAGTAAGAGCATTCGGGGCTGGCAGGTTTCGCCTGGGAGCAGGGCCCTGACATTTGCAGTTTTGAGGCTTGAATCTCGACTATGGCTAGAGAGCTGCTAAGTCGCATGTCGGAGTTTTTGGATGCCTAAAGGAGCTGCAGCTCCAGGGTTAGTAGGGCTGTGAATGGGGCCATGGTAGAGGTTTCAGGAAAGAAGAGCATTCGGGGCTGGCAGGTTTCGCCTGGGAGCAGGGCCCTGACATTTGCAGTTTTGAGGCTTGAATCTCGACTATGGCTAGAGAGCTGCTAAGTCGCATGTCGGAGTTTTTGGATGCCTAAAGGAGCCTGCAGCTCCAGGGTTAGGAGGGCTGTGAATGGGCCATGGTAGAGGTTTCAGGAAAGAAACAGCATTCGGGGCTGGCAGGTTTTCCTGGGAGCAGGGCCCTGACATTTGCAGTTTTGAGGCTTGAATCTCGACTATGGCTAGAGAGCTGCTAAGTCGCATGTCGGAGTTTTTGGATGCCTAAAGGAGCCTGCAGCTCCAGGGTTAGTAGGGCTGTGAATGGGCCATGGTAGAGGTTTCAGGAAAGAAACAGCATTCGGGGCTGGCAGGTTTCGCCGGGAGCAGGGCCCTGACTTTTGCAGTTTTGAGGCAATCTCGGTCGATGGCTAGAGAGCTGCTAAGTCGCATGTCGGAGTTTTTGGATGCCTAAAGGAGCCTGCAGCTCCAGGGTTAGTAGGGCTGTGAATGGGGCCATGGTAGAGGTTTCAGGAAAGTAAGAGCATTCGGGGCTGGCAGGTTTCGCCTGGGAGCAGGGCCCTGACATTTGCAGTTTTGAGGCTTGAATCTCGACTATGGCTAGAGAGCTGCTAAGTCGCATGTCGGAGTTTTTGGATGCCTAAAGGAGCCTGCAGCTCCAGGGTTAGTAGGGCTGTGAATGGGGCCATGGTAGAGGTTTCAGGAAAGAATAACCATTCGGGGCTGGCAGGTTTCGCCTGGGAGCAGGGCCCTGACATTTGCAGTTTTGAGGCTTGAATCTCGACTATGGCTAGAGAGCTGCTAAGTCGCATGTCGGAGTTTTTGGATGCCTAAAGGAGCCTGCAGCTCCAGGGTTAGTAGGGCTGTGAATGGGACATTTTAGAGGTTTCAGGAAAGTAAGAGCATTCGGGGCTGGCAGGTTTCGCCTGGGAGCAGGGCCCTGACATTTGCAGTTTTGAGGCTTGAATCTCGACTATGGCTAGAGAGCTGCTAAGTCGCATGTCGGAGTTTTTGGATGCCTAAAGAAAGCTGCAGCTCCAGGGTTAGTAGGGCTGTGAATGGGGCCATGGTAGAGGTTTCAGGAAAGAAGAACAGCATTCGGGGCTGGCAGTTTTCCTTGGGAGCAGGGCCCTGACATTTGCAGTTTTGAGGCTTGAATCTCGACTATGGCTAGAGAGCTGCTAAGTCGCATGTCGGAGTTTTTGGATGCCTAAAGGAGCCTGCAGCTCCAGGGTTAGTAGGGCTGTGAATGGGGCCATGGTAGAGGTTTCAGGAAAGTAAGAGCATTCGGGGCTGGCAGGTTTCGCCTGGGAGCAGGGCCCTGACATTTGCAGTTTTGAGGCTTGAATCTCGACTATGGCTAGAGAGCTGCTAAGTCGCATGTCGGAGTTTTTGGATGCCTAAAGGAGCTGCAGCTCCAGGGTTAGTAGGGCTGTGAATGGGGCCATGGTAGAGGTTTCAGGAAAGAACAGCATTCGGGGCTGGCAGGTTTCGCCTGGGAGCAGGGCCCTGACATTTGCAGTTTTGAGGCTTGAATCTCGACTATGGCTAGAGAGCTGCTAAGTCGCATGTCGGAGTTTTTGGATGCCTAAAGGAGCCTGCAGCTCCAGGGTTAGTAGGGCTGTGAATGGGGCCATGGTAGAGGTTTCAGGAAAGAATAACCATTCGGGGCTGGCAGGTTTCGCCTGGGAGCAGGGCCCTGACATTTGCAGTTTTGAGGCTTGAATCTCGACTATGGCTAGAGAGCTGCTAAGTCGCATGTCGGAGTTTTTGGATGCCTAAAGGAGCCTGCAGCTCCAGGGTTAGTAGGGCTGTGAATGGGCCATGGTAGAGGTTTCAGGAAAGAAGAGCATTCGGGGCTGGCAGGTTTCGCCTGGGAGCAGGGCCCTGACATTTGCAGTTTTGAGGCTTGAATCTCGACTATGGCTAGAGAGCTGCTAAGTCGCATGTCGGAGTTTTTGGATGCCTAAAGGAGCTGCAGCTCCAGGGTTAGTAGGGCTGTGAATGGGCCATGGTAGAGGTTTCAGGAAAGAAAGAGCATTCGGGGCTGGCAGTTTTTCCTGGGAGCAGGGCCCTGACATTTGCAGTTTTGAGGCTTGAATCTCGACTATGGCTAGAGAGCTGCTAAGTCGCATGTCGGAGTTTTTGGATGCCTAAAGGAGCCTGCAGCTCCAGGGTTAGTAGGGCTGTGAATGGGCCATGGGTAGAGGTTTCAGGAAAGTAAGAGCATTCGGGGCTGGCAGGTTTCGCCTGGGAGCAGGGCCCTGACATTTGCAGTTTTGAGGCTTGAATCTCGACTATGGCTAGAGAGCTGCTAAGTCGCATGTCGGAGTTTTTGGATGCCTAAAGGAGCCTGCAGCTCCAGGGTTAGTAGGGCTGTGAATGGGGCCATGGTAGAGGTTTCAGGAAAATAAGAGCATTCGGGGCTGGCATGTTTTCCTGGGAGCAGGGCCCTGACATTTGCAGTTTGAGGCTTGAATCTCGACTATGGCTAGAGAGCTGCTAAGTCGCATGTCGGAGTTTTTGGATGCCTAAAGGAGCCTGCAGCTCCAGGGTTAGTAGGGCT
>NW_026561880.1:35000-37500 GCF_028858705.1 Grus americana | reverse complement strand
GGTTAGGGTTAGGGTTAGGGTTAGGGTTAGGGTTAGGGTTAGGGTTAGGGTTAGGGTTAGGGTTAGGGTTAGGGTTAGGGTTAGGGTTAGGGTTAGGGTTAGGGTTAGGGTTAGGGTTAGGGTTAGGGTTAGGGTTAGGGTTAGGGTTAGGGTTAGGGTTAGGGTTAGGGTTAGGGTTAGGGTTAGGGTTAGGGTTAGGGTTAGGGTTAGGGTTAGGGTTAGGGTTAGGGTTTAGGGTTAGGGTTAGGGTTAGGGTTAGGGTTAGGGTTAGGGTTAGGGTTAGGGTTAGGGTTAGGGTTAGGGTTAGGGTTAGGGTTAGGGTTAGGGTTAGGGTTAGGGTTAGGGTTAGGGTTAGGGTTAGGGTTAGGGTTAGGGTTAGGGTTAGGGTTAGGGTTAGGGTTAGGGTTAGGGTTAGGGTTAGGGTTAGGGTTAGGGTTAGGGTTAGGGTTAGGGTTAGGGTTAGGGTTAGGGTTAGGGTTAGGGTTAGGGTTAGGGTTAGGGTTAGGGTTAGGGTTAGGGTTAGGGTTAGGGTTTAGGGTTAGGGTTAGGGTTAGGGTTAGGGTTAGGGTTAGGGTTAGGGTTAGGGTTAGGGTTAGGGTTAGGGTTAGGGTTAGGGTTAGGGTTAGGGTTAGGGTTAGGGTTAGGGTTAGGGTTAGGGGTTAGGGGTTAGGGTTAGGGTTAGGGTTAGGGTTAGGGTTAGGGTTAGGGTTAGGGTTAGGGTTAGGGTTAGGGTTAGGGTTAGGGTTAGGGTTAGGGTTAGGGTTAGGGTTAGGGTTAGGGTTAGGGTTAGGGTTAGGGTTAGGGTTAGGGTTAGGGTTAGGGTTAGGGTTAGGGTTAGGGTTAGGGTTAGGGTTAGGGTTAGGGTTAGGGTTAGGGTTAGGGTTAGGGTTAGGGTTAGGGTTAGGGTTAGGGTTAGGGTTAGGGTTAGGGTTAGGGTTAGGGTTAGGGTTAGGGTTAGGGTTAGGGTTAGGGTTAGGGTTAGGGTTAGGGTTAGGGTTAGGGTTAGGGTTAGGGTTAGGGTTAGGGTTAGGGTTAGGGTTAGGGTTAGGGTTAGGGTTAGGGTTAGGGTTAGGGTTAGGGTTAGGGTTAGGGTTAGGGTTAGGGTTAGGGTTAGGGTTAGGGTTAGGGTTAGGGTTAGGGTTAGGGTTAGGGTTAGGGTTAGGGTTAGGGTTAGGGTTAGGGTTAGGGGTTAGGGTTAGGGTTTAGGGTTAGGGTTAGGGTTAGGGTTAGGGTTAGGGTTAGGGTTAGGGTTAGGGGTTAGGGTTAGGGTTAGGGTTAGGGTTAGGGTTAGGGTTAGGGTTAGGGTTAGGGTTAGGGTTAGGGTTAGGGTTAGGGTTAGGGTTAGGGTTAGGGTTAGGGTTAGGGTTAGGGTTAGGGTTAGGGTTAGGGTTAGGGTTAGGGTTAGGGTTAGGGTTAGGGTTTAGGGTTAGGGTTAGGGTTAGGGTTAGGGTTAGGGTTAGGGTTAGGGTTAGGGTTTAGGGGTTAGGGTTAGGGTTAGGGTTTAGGGTTAGGGTTTAGGGTTAGGGTTAGGGTTAGGGGTTAGGGTTAGGGTTAGGGTTAGGGTTAGGGTTAGGGTTAGGGTTAGGGTTTAGGGTTAGGGTTAGGGTTAGGGTTAGGGTTAGGGTTAGGGTTAGGGTTAGGGTTAGGGTTAGGGTTAGGGTTAGGGTTAGGGTTAGGGTTAGGGTTAGGGTTAGGGTTAGGGTTAGGGTTAGGGTTAGGGTTAGGGTTAGGGTTAGGGTTAGGGTTAGGGTTAGGGTTAGGGTTAGGGTTAGGGTTAGGGTTAGGGTTAGGGTTAGGGTTAGGGTTAGGGTTAGGGTTAGGGTTAGGGTTAGGGTTAGGGTTAGGGTTAGGGTTAGGGTTAGGGTTAGGGTTAGGGTTAGGGTTAGGGTTAGGGTTAGGGTTAGGGTTAGGGTTAGGGTTAGGGTTAGGGTTAGGGTTAGGGTTAGGGTTAGGGTTAGGGTTAGGGTTAGGGTTAGGGTTAGGGTTAGGGTTAGGGTTAGGGTTAGGGTTAGGGTTAGGGTTAGGGTTAGGGTTAGGGTTAGGGTTAGGGTTAGGGTTAGGGTTAGGGTTAGGGTTAGGGTTAGGGTTAGGGTTAGGGTTAGGGTTAGGGTTAGGGTTAGGGTTAGGGTTAGGGTTAGGGTTAGGGTTAGGGTTAGGGTTAGGGTTAGGGTTAGGGTTAGGGTTAGGGTTAGGGTTAGGGTTAGGGTTAGGGTTAGGGTTAGGGTTAGGGTTAGGGTTAGGGTTAGGGTTAGGGTTAGGGTTAGGGTTAGGGTTAGGGTTAGGGTTAGGGTTAGGGTTAGGGTTAGGGTTAGGGTTAGGGTTAGGGTTAGGGTTAGGGTTAGGGTTAGGGTTAGGGTTAGGGTTAGGGTTAGGGTTAGGGTTAGGGTTAGGGTTAGGGTTAGGGTTAGGGTTAGGGTTAGGGTTAGGGTTAGGGTTAGGGTTAGGGTTAGGGTTAGGGTTAGGGTTAGGGTTAGGGTTAGGGTTAGGGGGTTAGGGGTTA
>NW_026561880.1:15000-17500 GCF_028858705.1 Grus americana | reverse complement strand
GGGTTAGGGTTAGGGTTAGGGTTAGGGTTAGGGTTAGGGTTAGGGTTTAGGGTTAGGGTTAGGGTTAGGGTTAGGGTTAGGGTTAGGGTTAGGGTTAGGGTTAGGGTTAGGGTTAGGGTTAGGGTTAGGGTTAGGGTTAGGGTTAGGGTTAGGGTTAGGGTTAGGGTTAGGGTTAGGGTTAGGGTTAGGGTTAGGGTTAGGGTTAGGGTTAGGGTTAGGGTTAGGGTTAGGGTTAGGGTTAGGGTTAGGGTTAGGGTTAGGGTTAGGGTTAGGGTTAGGGTTAGGGTTAGGGTTAGGGTTAGGGTTAGGGTTAGGGTTAGGGTTAGGGTTAGGGTTAGGGTTAGGGTTAGGGTTAGGGTTAGGGTTAGGGTTAGGGTTAGGGTTAGGGTTAGGGTTAGGGTTAGGGTTAGGGTTAGGGTTAGGGTTAGGGTTAGGGTTAGGGTTAGGGTTAGGGTTAGGGTTAGGGTTAGGGTTAGGGTTAGGGTTAGGGTTTAGGGTTAGGGTTAGGGTTAGGGTTAGGGTTAGGGTTAGGGTTAGGGTTAGGGTTAGGGTTAGGGTTAGGGTTAGGGTTAGGGTTAGGGTTAGGGTTAGGGTTAGGGTTAGGGTTAGGGTTAGGGTTAGGGTTAGGGTTAGGGTTAGGGTTAGGGTTAGGGTTAGGGTTAGGGTTAGGGTTAGGGTTAGGGTTAGGGTTAGGGTTAGGGTTAGGGTTAGGGTTAGGGTTAGGGTTAGGGTTAGGGTTAGGGTTAGGGTTAGGGTTAGGGTTAGGGTTAGGGTTAGGGTTAGGGTTAGGGTTAGGGTTAGGGTTAGGGTTAGGGTTAGGGTTAGGGTTAGGGTTAGGGTTAGGGTTAGGGTTAGGGTTAGGGTTAGGGTTAGGGTTAGGGTTAGGGTTAGGGTTAGGGTTAGGGTTAGGGTTAGGGTTAGGGTTAGGGTTAGGGTTAGGGTTAGGGTTAGGGTTAGGGTTAGGGTTAGGGTTAGGGTTAGGGTTAGGGTTAGGGTTAGGGTTAGGGTTAGGGTTAGGGTTAGGGTTAGGGTTAGGGTTAGGGTTAGGGTTAGGGTTAGGGTTAGGGTTAGGGTTAGGGTTAGGGTTAGGGTTAGGGTTAGGGTTAGGGTTAGGGTTAGGGTTAGGGTTAGGGTTAGGGTTAGGGTTAGGGTTAGGGTTAGGGTTAGGGTTAGGGTTAGGGTTAGGGTTAGGGTTAGGGTTAGGGTTAGGGTTAGGGTTAGGGTTAGGGTTAGGGTTAGGGTTAGGGTTAGGGTTAGGGTTAGGGTTAGGGTTAGGGTTAGGGTTAGGGTTAGGGTTAGGGTTAGGGTTAGGGTTAGGGTTAGGGTTAGGGTTAGGGTTAGGGTTAGGGTTAGGGTTAGGGTTAGGGTTAGGGTTAGGGTTAGGGTTAGGGTTAGGGTTAGGGTTAGGGTTAGGGTTAGGGTTAGGGTTAGGGTTAGGGTTAGGGTTAGGGTTAGGGTTAGGGTTAGGGTTAGGGTTAGGGTTAGGGTTAGGGTTAGGGTTAGGGTTAGGGTTAGGGTTAGGGTTAGGGTTAGGGTTAGGGTTAGGGTTAGGGTTAGGGTTAGGGTTAGGGTTAGGGTTAGGGTTAGGGTTAGGGTTAGGGTTAGGGTTAGGGTTAGGGTTAGGGTTAGGGTTAGGGTTAGGGTTTAGGGTTAGGGTTAGGGTTAGGGTTAGGGTTAGGGTTAGGGTTAGGGTTAGGGTTAGGGTTAGGGTTAGGGTTAGGGTTAGGGTTAGGGTTAGGGTTAGGGTTAGGGTTAGGGTTAGGGTTAGGGTTAGGGTTAGGGTTAGGGTTAGGGTTAGGGTTAGGGTTAGGGTTAGGGTTAGGGTTAGGGTTAGGGTTAGGGTTAGGGTTAGGGTTAGGGTTAGGGTTAGGGTTAGGGTTAGGGTTAGGGTTAGGGTTAGGGTTAGGGTTAGGGTTAGGGTTTAGGGTTAGGGTTAGGGTTAGGGTTAGGGTTAGGGTTAGGGTTAGGGTTAGGGTTAGGGTTAGGGTTAGGGTTAGGGTTAGGGTTAGGGTTAGGGTTAGGGTTAGGGTTAGGGTTAGGGTTAGGGTTAGGGTTAGGGTTAGGGTTAGGGTTAGGGTTAGGGTTAGGGTTAGGGTTAGGGTTAGGGTTAGGGTTTAGGGTTAGGGTTAGGGTTAGGGTTAGGGTTAGGGTTAGGGTTAGGGTTAGGGTTAGGGTTAGGGTTAGGGTTAGGGTTAGGGTTAGGGTTAGGGTTAGGGTTAGGGTTAGGGTTAGGGTTAGGGTTAGGGTTAGGGTTAGGGTTAGGGTTAGGGTTAGGGTTAGGGTTAGGGTTAGGGTTAGGGTTAGGGTTAGGGTTAGGGTTAGGGTTAGGGTTAGGGTTAGGGTTAGGGTTTAGGGTTAGGGTTAGGGTTAGGGTTAGGGTTAGGGTTAGGGTTAGGGTTAGGGTTAGGGTTAGGGTTAGGGTTAGGGTTAGGGTTAGGGTTAGGGTTAGGGTTAGGGTTAGGGTTAGGGTTAGGGTTAGGGTTAGGGTTAGGGTTAGGGT
>NW_026561879.1:0-27038 GCF_028858705.1 Grus americana | reverse complement strand
GCTTTCCTGAAACCTCTACCATGGCCCCATTCACAGCCCTACTAACCCTGAAGCTGCAGGCTCCTTTAGGCATCCAAAAACTCCGACATGCGACAGAGCGGCTCTCTAGCCATTTTCGAGATTCAAGCCTCAAAACTGCAAATGTCCGGGACCCTGCTCCCAGGCGAAAGTCCCAGTTCCCAATGCTGTGTCTTTCCTGAAACCTCTACCATGGCCCCATTCACAGCCCTACTAACCCTGAAGCTGCAGGCTCCTTTAGGCATCCAAAAACTCCGACATGCGACAGAGCGGCTCACTAGCCATTTTCGAGATTCAAGCCTCAAAACTGCAAATGTCCGGGACCTGCTCCCAGGCGAAAGTTCCAGCCCAATGCTGTGTCTTTCCTGAAACCTCTACCATGGCCCCATTCACAGCCCTACTAACCCTGAAGCTGCAGGCTCCTTTAGGCATCCAAAAACTCCGACATGCGACAGAGCGGCTCTCTAGCCATTTTCGAGATTCAAGCCTCAAAACTGCAAATGTCCTGGACCTGCTCCCAGGCGAAACATCCCAGTTCCCAATGCTGTGTCTTTCCTGAAACCTCTACCATGGCCCCATTCACAGCCCTACTAACCCTGGAGCTGCAGGCTCCTTTAGGCATCCAAAAACTCCGACATGCGACTTAGCGGCTCTCTAGCCATTTTCGAGATTCAAGCCTCAAAACTGCAAATGTCCGGACCTGCTCCCAGGCGAAACCTGCCAGCCCCGAAAGGTGTTGCTTTCCTGAAACCTCTACCATGGCCCCATTCACAGCCCTACTAACCCTGAAGCTGCAGGCTCCTTTAGGCATCCAAAAACTCCGACATGCGACAGAGCGGCTCTCTAGCCATTTTCGAGATTCAAGCCTCAAAACTGCAAATGTCCGGGACCTGCTCCCAGGCGAAACTTCCAGCCCCGAAAGGTGTTGCTTTCCTGAAACCTCTACCATGGCCCCATTCACAGCCCTACTAACCCTGAGCTGCAGGCTCCTTTAGGCATCCAAAAACTCCGACATGCGACAGAGCGGCTCTCTAGCCATTTCCGAGATTCAAGCCTCAAAACTGCAAATGTCCGGGACCTGCTCCCAGGCGAAAGTTCCAGTTCCAATGCTGTTGCTTTCCTGAAACCTCTACCATGGCCCCATTCACAGCCCTACTAACCCTGAAGCTGCAGGCTCCTTTAGGCATCCAAAAACTCCGACATGCGACAGAGCGGCTCTCTAGCCATTTTCGAGATTCAAGCCTCAAAACTGCAAATGTCCGGGCCCTGCTCCCAGGCGAAACCTGCCAGCCCCGAAAGGTGTTGCTTTCCTGAAACCTCTACCATGGCCCCATTCACAGCCCTACTAACCCTGGAGCTGCAGGCTCCTTTAGCCATCCAAAAACTCCGACATGCGACTTAGCAGCTCTCTAGCCATTTTCGAGATTCAAGCCTCAAAACTGCAAATGTCCGGACCTGCTCCCAGGCGAAAGTTCCATTCCCATGCTGTGTCTTTCCTGAAACCTCTACCATGGCCCCATTCACAGCCCTACTAACCCTGAAGCTGCAGGCTCCTTTAGGCATCCAAAAACTCCGACATGCGACAGAGCAGCTCTCTAGCCATTTCCGAGATTCAAGCCTCAAAACTGCAAATGTCCGGGACCTGCTCCCAGGCGAAAGTTCCCAGTTCCCAATGCTGTGTCTTTGCTGAAACCTCTACCATGGCCCCATTCACAGCCCTACTAACCCTGAAGCTGCAGGCTCTTTTAGGCATCCAAAAACTCCGACATGCGACAGAGCGGCTCTAGCCATTTTCGAGATTCAAGCCCTCAAAACTGCAAATGTCCGGGAACTGCTCCCAGGCGAAACCTGCCATCTGTTTCTTTCCTGAAACCTCTACCATGGCCCCATTCACCCCTACTAACCCTGAAGCTGCAGGCTCCTTTAGGCATCCAAAAACTCCGACATGCGACAGAGCGGCTCTCTAGCCATTTTCGAGATTCAAGCCTCAAAACTGCAAATGTCGGGACCTGCTCCCAGGCGAAACCTGCCAGCCCCGAAAGGTGTTGCTTTCCTGAAACCTCTACCATGGCCCCATTCACAGCCCTACTAACCCTGGAGCTGCAGGCTCCTTTAGGCATCCAAAAACTCCGACATGCGACTTAGCAGCTCTCTAGCCATTTTCGAGATTCAAGCCTCAAAACTGCAAATGTCCGGGACCTGCTCCCAGGCGAAAGTTCCCAGTTCCCAATGCTGTGTCTTTGTTGAAACCTCTACCATGGCCCCATTCACAGCCCTACTAACCCTGAAGCTGCAGGCTCCTTTAGGCATCCAAAAACTCCGACATGCGACAGAGCGGCTCTCTAGCCATATACCGCATTCAAGCCTCAAAACTGCAAAACGTCCGGGACCTCCCCCCCCAGGCGAAACCTGCCAGCCCCGAAAGGTGTTGCTTTCCTGAAACCTCTACCATGGCCCCATTCACAGCCCTACTAACCCTGAAGCTGCAGGCTCCTTTAGGCATCCAAAAACTCCGACATGCGACAGAGCGGCTCTCTAGCCATTTTCGAGATTCAAGCCTCAAAACTGCAAATGTCCGGGACCTGCTCCCAGGCGAAAGTTCCCAGTTCCCAATGCTGTGTCTTTCCTGAAACCTCTACCATGGCCCCATTCACAGCCCTACTAACCCTGAAGCTGCAGGCTCCTTTAGGCATCCAAAAACTCCGACATGCGACTTAGCGGCTCTCTAGCCATTTCCGAGATTCAAGCCTCAAAACTGCAAATGTCCGGGACCTGCTCCCAGGCGAACCTGCCAGCCCCGAAAGGTGTTGCTTTCCTGAAACCTCTACCATGGCCCCATTCACAGCCCTACTAACCCTGAAGCTGCAGGCTCCTTTAGGCATCCAAAAACTCCGACATGCGACAGAGCGGCTCTCTAGCCATTTTCGAGATTCAAGCCTCAAAACTGCAAATGTCCGGCCTGCTCCCAGGCGAAACCTGCCAGCCCCGAAAGGTGTTGCTTTCCTGAAACCTCTACCATGGCCCCATTCACAGCCCTACTAACCCTGGAGCTGCAGGCTCCTTTAGGCATCCAAAAACTCCGACATGCGACAGAGCGGCTCTCTAGCCATTTTCGAGATTCAAGCCTCAAAACTGCAAATGTCCGGGACCTGCTCCCAGGCGAAACCTGCCAGTCCCAAAGGTGTTGTCTTTCCTGAAACCTCTACCATGGCCCCATTCACAGCCCTACTAACCCTGGAAGCTGCAGGCTCCTTTAGGCATCCAAAAACTCCGACATGCGACAGAGCGGCTCTCTAGCCATTTTCGAGATTCAAGCCTCAAAACTGCAAATGTCCGGGACCTGCTCCCAGGCGAAACCTGCCAGCCCGAAAGGTGTTGCTTTCCTGAAACCTCTACCATGGCCCCATTCACAGCCCTACTAACCCTGAAGCTGCAGGCTCCTTTAGGCATCCAAAAACTCCGACATGCGACAGAGCGCTCTCTAGCCATTTTCCGAGATTCAAGCCTCAAAACTGCAAATGTCCGGGACCTGCTCCCAGGCGAAAGTTCCCAGTTCCCAATGCTGTGTCTTTGTTGAAACCTCTACCATGGCCCCATTCACAGCCCTACTAACCCTGAAGCTGCAGGCTCCTTTAGGCATCCAAAAACTCCGACATGCGACAGAGCGCTCTCTAGCCATTTTCGAGATTCAAGCCTCAAAACTGCAAACGTCCGGGACCTGCTCCCAGGCGAAACCTGCCAGTCCCAATGGTGTTGCTTTCCTGAAACCTCTACCATGGCCCCATTCACAGCCCTACTAACCCTGAAGCTGCAGGCTCCTTTAGGCATCCAAAAACTCCGACATGCGACTTAGCGGCTCTCTAGCCATTTTCGAGATTCAAGCCTCAAAACTGCAAATGTCCGGGACCTGCTCCCAGGCGAAAGTTCCCAGTACCCAATGCTGTGTCTTTCCTGAAACCTCTACCATGGCCCCATTCACAGCCCTACTAACCCTGAAGCTGCAGGCTCCTTTAGGCATCCAAAAACTCCGACATGCGACTAGCGCTCTCTAGCCATTTTCCGAGATTCAAGCCTCAAAACTGCAAATGTCCGGGACCTGCTCCCAGGCGAAAGTTCCAGTTCCCAATGCTGTGTCTTTCCTGAAACCTCTACCATGGCCCCATTCACAGCCCTACTAACCCTGAAGCTGCAGGCTCCTTTAGGCATCCAAAAACTCCGACATGCGACAGAGCGGCTCTCTAGCCATTTTCGAGATTCAAGCCTCAAAACTGCAAATGTCCGGGACCTGCTCCCAGGCGAAACCTGCCAGCCCCGAATGCTGTTGCTTTCCTGAAACCTCTACCATGGCCCCATTCACAGCCCTACTAACCCTGAAGCTGCAGGCTCCTTTAGGCATCCAAAAACTCCGACATGCGACTTAGCGGCTCTCTAGCCATTTTCGAGATTCAAGCCTCAAAACTGCAAATGTCCGGGACCTGCTCCCAGGCGAAAGTTCCCAGTTCCCAATGCTGTGTCTTTCCTGAAACCTCTACCATGGCCCCATTCACAGCCCTACTAACCCTGCTGCAGGCTCCTTTAGGCATCCAAAAACTCCGACATGCGACAGAGCGGCTCTCTAGCCATTTTCGAGATTCAAGCCTCAAAACTGCAAATGTCCGGGACCTGCTCCCAGGCGAAACCTGCCAGTCCCGAAAGGTGTTGCTTTCCTGAAACCTCTACCATGGCCCCATTCACAGCCCTACTAACCCTGAAGCTGCAGGCTCCTTTAGGCATCCAAAAACTCCGACATGCGACAGAGCGCTCTCTAGCCATTTTCGAGATTCAAGCCTCAAAACTGCAAATGTCCGGGACCTGCTCCCAGGCGAAAGTTCCCAGTTCCCAATGCTGTTCTTTCCTGAAACCTCTACCATGGCCCCATTCACAGCCCTACTAACCCTGAAGCTGCAGGCTCCTTTAGGCATCCAAAAACTCCGACATGCGACTTAGCGGCTCTCTAGCCATTTCCGAGATTCAAGCCTCAAAACTGCAAATGTCCGGGACCTGCTCCCAGGCGAAACCTGCCAGCCCCGAAAGGTGTTGCTTTCCTGAAACCTCTACCATGGCCCCATTCACAGCCCTACTAACCCTGAAGCTGCAGGCTCCTTTAGGCATCCAAAAACTCCGACATGCGACAGAGCGGCTCTCTAGCCATTTTCGAGATTCAAGCCTCAAAACTGCAAATGTCCGGACCTGCTCCCAGGCGAAAGTTGCCAGTTCCGAATGCTGTGTCTTTCCTGAAACCTCTACCATGGCCCCATTCACAGCCCTACTAACCCTGAAGCTGCAGGCTCCTTTAGGCATCCAAAAACTCCGACATGCGACTTAGCGGCTCTCTAGCCATTTTCGAGATTCAAGCCTCAAAACTGCAAATGTCTGGGCCCTGCTCCCAGGCGAAAGTTCCCAGTTCCCAATGCTGTGTCTTTCCTGAAACCTCTACCATGGCCCCATTCACAGCCCTACTAACCCTGAAGCTGCAGGCTCCTTTAGGCATCCAAAAACTCCGACATGCGACTTAGCGGCTCTCTAGCCATTTTCGAGATTCAAGCCTCAAAACTGCAAATGTCCGGGACCTGCTCCCAGGCGAAAGTTCCCAGTTCCCATGCTGTGTCTTTGTGAAACCTCTACCATGGCCCCATTCACAGCCCTACTAACCCTGGAAGCTGCAGGCTCCTTTAGGCATCCAAAAACTCCGACATGCGACAGAGCGGCTCTCTAGCCATTTTCGAGATTCAAGCCTCAAAACTGCAAATGTCCGGGACCTGCTCCCAGGCGAAACCTGCCAGCCCCGAAAGGTGTTGCTTTCCTGAAACCTCTACCATGGCCCCATTCACAGCCCTACTAACCCTGGAGCTGCAGGCTCCTTTAGGCATCCAAAAACTCCGACATGCGACAGAGCGGCTCTCTAGCCATTTTCGAGATTCAAGCCTCAAAACTGCAAATGTCCGGGACTTGCTCCCAGGCGAAAGTTCCCAGTTCCCAATGCTGTGTCTTTGCTGAAACCTCTACCATGGCCCCATTCACAGCCCTACTAACCCTGGAGCTGCAGGCTCCTTTAGGCATCCAAAAACTCCGACATGCGACAGAGCGGCTCTCTAGCCATTTTCGAGATTCAAGCCTCAAAACTGCAAATGTCCGGGACCTGCTCCCAGGCGAAACCTGCCAGTCCCCCAAAGGTGTTGCTTTCCTGAAACCTCTACCATGGCCCCATTCACAGCCCTACTAACCCTGAAGCTGCAGGCTCCTTTAGGCATCCAAAAACTCCGACATGCGACAGAGCGGCTCTCTAGCCATTTTCGAGATTCAAGCCTCAAAACTGCAAATGTCCGGGACCTGCTCCCAGGCGAAACCTGCCAGCCCAGAAAGGTGTTGCTTTCCTGAAACCTCTACCATGGCCCCATTCACAGCCCTACTAACCCTGAAGCTGCAGGCTCCTTTAGGCATCCAAAAACTCCGACATGCGACAGAGCGGCTCTCTAGCCATTTTCGAGATTCAAGCCTCAAAACTGCAAATGTCCGGGACCTGCTCCCAGGCGAAACCTGCCAGTCCGAAAGGTGTTGCTTTCCTGAAACCTCTACCATGGCCCCATTCACAGCCCTACTAACCCTGAAGCTGCAGGCTCCTTTAGGCATCCAAAAACTCCGACATGCGACAGAGCGGCTCTCTAGCCATTTTCGAGATTCAAGCCTCAAAACTGCAAATGTCCGGGACCTGCTCCCAGGCGAAAGTTCCCAGTTCCCAATGCTGTGTCTTTCCTGAAACCTCTACCATGGCCCCATTCACAGCCCTACTAACCCTGAAGCTGCAGGCTCCTTTAGGCATCCAAAAACTCCGACATGCGACAGAGCGGCTCTCTAGCCATTTTCGAGATTCAAGCCTCAAAACTGCAAATGTCCGGGACCTGCTCCCAGGCGAAATTTCGAGTTCCCAATGCTGTGTCTTTCCTGAAACCTCTACCAGGGCCCATTCACAGCCCTACTAACCCTGGAGCTGCAGGCTCCTTTAGGCATCCAAAAACTCCGACATGCGACTTAGCGGCTCTCTAGCCATTTTCGAGATTCAAGCCTCAAAACTGCAAATGTCCGGGACCTGCTCCCAGGCGAAAGTTCCCAGTTCCCAATGCTGTGTCTTTCCTGAAACCTCTACCATGGCCCCATTCACAGCCCTACTAACCCTGGAGCTGCAGGCTCCTTTAGGCATCCAAAAACTCCGACATGCGACTTAGCGGCTCTCTAGCCATTTTCGAGATTCAAGCCTCAAAACTGCAAATGTCCGGGACCTGCTCCCAGGCGAAAGTTCCCAGTTCCCAATGCTGTGTCTTTCCTGAAACCTCTACCATGGCCCCATTCACAGTCCTCCTAACCCTGGTGCTGCACGCTCCTTTAGGCATCCAAAAACTCCAACATGCGATGCAGCGGCTCTCTAGCCATTTTCGAGATTCAAGCCTCAAAACTGCAAATGTCCGGGACCTGCTCCCAGGCGAAAGTTCCCAGTTCCCAATGCTGTGTCTTTGCTGAAACCTCTACCATGGCCCCATTCACAGCCCTACTAACCCTGAAGCTGCAGGCTCCTTTAGGCATCCAAAAACTCCGACATGCGACAGAGCGGCTCTCTAGCCATTTTCGAGATTCAAGCCTCAAAACTGCAAACGACTGGGCCCTGCTCCCAGGCGAAACCTGCCAGTCCCGAAAGGTGTTGCTTTCCTGAAACCTCTACCATGGCCCCATTCACAGCCCTACTAACCCTGAAGCTGCAGGCTCCTTTAGGCATCCAAAAACTCCGACATGCGACAGAGCGGCTCTCTAGCCATTTTCGAGATTCAAGCCTCAAAACTGCAAATCCGGGACCTGCTCCCAGGCGAAACCTGCCAGCCCCGAAAGGTGTTGCTTTCCTGAAACCTCTACCATGGCCCCATTCACAGCCCTACTAACCCTGAAGCTGCAGGCTCCTTTAGGCATCCAAAAACTCCGACATGCGACTTAGCGGCTCTCTAGCCATTTTCGAGATTCAAGCCTCAAAACTGCAAATGTCCGGGACCTGCTCCCAGGCGAAAGTTCCCAGTTCCCAATGCTGTGTCTTTCCTGAAACCTCTACCATGGCCCCATTCACAGCCCTACTAACCCTGAAGCTGCAGGCTCCTTTAGGCATCCAAAAACTCCGACATGCGACTTAGCGGCTCTCTAGCCATTTTCGAGATTCAAGCCTCAAAACTGCAAATGTCCGGGACCTGCTCCCAGGCGAAACCTGCCAGTTCCGAAAGGTGTTGCTTTCCTGAAACCTCTACCATGGCCCCATTCACAGCCCTACTAACCCTGAGCTGCAGGCTCCTTTAGGCATCCAAAAACTCCGACATGCGACAGAGCGGCTCTCTAGCCATTTTCGAGATTCAAGCCTCAAAACTGCAAATGTCCGGGACCTGCTCCCAGGTGAAAGTTCCAGTTCCCAATGCTGTGTCTTTGCTGAAACCTCTACCATGGCCCCATTCACAGCCCTACTAACCCTGGAGCTGCAGGCTCCTTTAGGCATCCAAAAACTCCGACATGCGACAGAGCGGCTCTCTAGCCATTTTCGAGATTCAAGCCTCAAAACTGCAAATGTCCGGGACCTGCTCGCAGGCGAAACCTGCCAGTCCGAAAAAGTGTTGCTTTCCTGAAACCTCTACCATGGCCCCATTCACAGCCCTACTAACCCTGGAGCTGCAGGCTCCTTTAGCCATCCAAAAACTCCGACATGCGACAGAGCGCTCTCTAGCCATTTTCGAGATTCAAGCCTCAAAACTGCAAATGTCCGGGACCTGCTCCCAGGCGAAACCTGCCAGCCCGAAAGGTGTTGCTTTCCTGAAACCTCTACCATGGCCCCATTCACAGCCCTACTAACCCTGGAGCTGCAGGCTCCTTTAGGCATCCAAAAACTCCGACATGCGACAGAGCGGCTCTCTAGCCATTTTCGAGATTCAAGCCTCAAAACTGCAAATGTCCGGGACCTGCTCCCAGGCGAAAGTTCCCAGTTCCCAATGCTGTTGTCTTTCCTGAAACCTCTACCATGGCCCCATTCACAGCCCTACTAACCCTGGAGCTGCAGGCTCCTTTAGGCATCCAAAAACTCCGACATGCGACAGAGCGGCTCTCTAGCCATTTTCGAGATTCAAGCCTCAAAACTGCAAATGTCCGGACCTGCTCCCAGGCGAAAGTGCCAGTTCCCAAAGCTGTTGTCTTTCCTGAAACCTCTACCATGGCCCCATTCAGAGCCCTACTAACCCTGAGCTGCAGGCTCCTTTAGGCATCCAAAAACTCCGACATGCGACTTAGCGGCTCTCTAGCCATTTTCGAGATTCAAGCCTCAAAACTGCAAATGTCCGGGACCTGCTCCCAGGAGAAAGTTCCAGTTCCCAATGCTGTTCTTTCCTGAAACCTCTACCATGGCCCCATTCACAGCCCTACTAACCCTGAAGCTGCAGGCTCCTTTAGGCATCCAAAAACTCCGACATGCGACAGAGCGGCTCTCTAGCCATTTTCGAGATTCAAGCCTCAAAACTGCAAATGTCCGGGACCTGCTCCCAGGCGAAACCTGCCAGTCCCGAAAGGTGTTGCTTTCCTGAAACCTCTACCATGGCCCCATTCACAGCCCTACTAACCCTGGAGCTGCAGGCTCCTTTAGGCATCCAAAAACTCCGACATGCGACTTAGCGGCTCTCTAGCCATTTTCGAGATTCAAGCCTCAAAACTGCAAATGTCCGGGACCTGCTCCCAGGCGAAAGTTCCCAGTTCCCAATGCTGTGTCTTTGCTGAAACCTCTACCATGGCCCCATTCACAGCCCTACTAACCCTGAAGCTGCAGGCTCCTTTAGGCATCCAAAAACTCCGACATGCGACTTAGCGGCTCTCTAGCCATTTTCGAGATTCAAGCCTCAAAACTGCAAATGTCCGGGACCTGCTCCCAGGCGAAAGTTCCCAGTTCCCATGCTGTGTCTTTCCTGAAACCTCTACCATGGCCCCATTCACAGCCCTACTAACCCTGAAGCTGCAGGCTCCTTTAGGCATCCAAAAACTCCGACATGCGACAGAGCGGCTCTCTAGCCATTTCGAGATTCAAGCCTCAAAACTGCAAATGTCCGGGACCTGCTCCCAGGCGAAACCTGCCAGCCCCGAAAGGTGTTGCTTTCCTGAAACCTCTACCATGGCCCCATTCACAGCCCTACTAACCCTGAAGCTGCAGGCTCCTTTAGGCATCCAAAAACTCCGACATGCGACAGAGCGGCTCTCTAGCCATTTTCGAGATTCAAGCCTCAAAACTGCAAATGTCCGGGACCTGCTCCCAGGCGAAATCCCAGTTCCAATGCTGTGTCTTTCCTGAAACCTCTACCATGGCCCCATTCACAGCCCTACTAACCCTGAAGCTGCAGGCTCCTTTAGGCATCCAAAAACTCCGACATGCGACAGAGCGGCTCTCTAGCCATTTTCGAGATTCAAGCCTCAAAACTGCAAATGTCCGGGACCTGCTCCCAGGCGAAAGTTGCCAGCCCGAAAGGTGTTGCTTTCCTGAAACCTCTACCATGGCCCCATTCACAGCCCTACTAACCCTGAAGCTGCAGGCTCCTTTAGGCATCCAAAAACTCCGACATGCGACAGAGCGGCTCTCTAGCCATTTTCGAGATTCAAGCCTCAAAACTGCAAATGTCCGGGACCTGCTCCCAGGCGAAAGTTCCCAGTTCCCAATGCTGTTCTTTCCTGAAACCTCTACCATGGCCCCATTCACAGCCCTACTAACCCTGAAGCTGCAGGCTCCTTTAGGCATCCAAAAACTCCGACATGCGACAGAGCGGCTCTCTAGCCATTTTCGAGATTCAAGCCTCAAAACTGCAAATGTCCGGGACCTGCTCCCAGGCGAAACCTGCCAGCCCCGAAAGGTGTTGCTTTCCTGAAACCTCTACCATGGCCCCATTCACAGCCCTACTAACCCTGAAGCTGCAGGCTCCTTTAGGCATCCAAAAACTCCGACATGCGACAGAGCGGCTCTCTAGCCATTTTCGAGATTCAAGCCTCAAAACTGCAAATGTCCGGGACCTGCTCCCAGGCGAAAGTTCCCAGTTCCCAATGCTGTGTCTTTGTTGAAACCTCTACCATGGCCCCATTCACAGCCCTACTAACCCTGAAGCTGCAGGCTCCTTTAGGCATCCAAAAACTCCGACATGCGACTTAGCGGCTCTCTAGCCATTTTCGAGATTCAAGCCTCAAAACTGCAAATGTCCGGGACCTGCTCCCAGGCGAAAGTTCCCAGTTCCCAATGCTGTGTCTTTGCTGAAACCTCTACCATGGCCCCATTCACAGCCCTACTAACCCTGAAGCTGCAGGCTCCTTTAGGCATCCAAAAACTCCGACATGCGACTTAGCGGCTCTCTAGCCATTTTCGAGATTCAAGCCTCAAAACTGCAAATGTCCGGGACCTGCTCCCAGGCGAAACCTGCCATCTCCGAATGCTGTGTCTTTCCTGAAACCTCTACCATGGCCCCATTCACAGCCCTACTAACCCTGGAGCTGCAGGCTCCTTTAGGCATCCAAAAACTCCGACATGCGACAGAGCGGCTCTCTAGCCATTTTCGAGATTCAAGCCTCAAAACTGCAAATGTCCGGGACCTGCTCCCAGGCGAAACCTGCCAGCCCCGAAAGGTGTTGCTTTCCTGAAACCTCTACCATGGCCCCATTCACAGCCCTACTAACCCTGGAGCTGCAGGCTCCTTTAGGCATCCAAAAACTCCGACATGCGACTTAGCGGCTCTCTAGCCATTTTCGAGATTCAAGCCTCAAAACTGCAAATGTCCGGGACCTGCTCCCAGGCGAAAGTTCCCAGTTCCCAATGCTGTGTCTTTCCTGAAACCTCTACCATGGCCCCATTCACAGCCCTACTAACCCTGGAGCTGCAGGCTCCTTTAGGCATCCAAAAACTCCGACATGCGACAGAGCGGCTCTCTAGCCATTTTCGAGATTCAAGCCTCAAAACTGCAAATGTCCGGGACCTGCTCCCAGGCGAAACCTGCCAGCCCGAAAGGTGTTGCTTTCCTGAAACCTCTACCATGGCCCCATTCACAGCCCTACTAACCCTGAAGCTGCAGGCTCCTTTAGGCATCCAAAAACTCCGACATGCGACAGAGCGGCTCTCTAGCCATTTTCGAGATTCAAGCCTCAAAACTGCAAATGTCCGGGACCTGCTCCCAGGCGAAAGTTCCCAGTTCCCAATGCTGTGTCTTTCCTGAAACCTCTACCATGGCCCCATTCACAGCCCTACTAACCCTGGAGCTGCAGGCTCCTTTAGGCATCCAAAAACTCCGACATGCGACTTAGCGGCTCTCTAGCCATTTTCGAGATTCAAGCCTCAAAACTGCAAATGTCTGGGACCTGCTCGCAGGCGAAACCTGCCAGCCCGAAAGGTGTTGCTTTCCTGAAACCTCTACCATGGCCCCATTCACAGCCCTACTAACCCTGGAGCTGCAGGCTCCTTTAGGCATCCAAAAACTCCGACATGCGACAGAGCGGCTCTCTAGCCATTTTCGAGATTCAAGCCTCAAAACTGCAAATGTCCGGGACCTGCTCCCAGGCGAAAGTTCCCAGTTCCCAATGCTGTGTCTTTGCTGAAACCTCTACCATGGCCCCATTCACAGCCCTACTAACCCTGAAGCTGCAGGCTCCTTTAGGCATCCAAAAACTCCGACATGCGACAGAGCGGCTCTCTAGCCATTTTCGAGATTCAAGCCTCAAAACTGCAAATGTCCGGGACCTGCTCCCAGGCGAAACCTCCAGTTCCCAAAGCTGTGTCTTTCCTGAAACCTCTACCATGGCCCCATTCACAGCCCTACTAACCCTGAAGCTGCAGGCTCCTTTAGGCATCCAAAAACTCCGACATGCGACTTAGCGGCTCTCTAGCCATTTCCGAGATTCAAGCCTCAAAACTGCAAATGTCCGGGACCTGCTCCCAGGCGAAACCTGCCAGCCCCGAAAGGTGTTGCTTTCCTGAAACCTCTACCATGGCCCCATTCACAGCCCTACTAACCCTGAAGCTGCAGGCTCCTTTAGGCATCCAAAAACTCCGACATGCGACAGAGCGGCTCTCTAGCCATTTTCGAGATTCAAGCCTCAAAACTGCAAATGTCCGGGACCTGCTCCCAGGCGAAAGTTCCCAGTTCCCAATGCTGTGTCTTTCCTGAAACCTCTACCATGGCCCCATTCACAGCCCTACTAACCCTGGAGCTGCAGGCTCCTTTAGGCATCCAAAAACTCCGACATGCGACTTAGCGGCTCTCTAGCCATTTTCGAGATTCAAGCCTCAAAACTGCAAATGTCCGGGACCTGCTCCCAGGCGAAAGTTCCCAGTTCCCAATGCTGTGTCTTTCCTGAAACCTCTACCATGGCCCCATTCACAGCCCTACTAACCCTGGAGCTGCAGGCTCCTTTAGGCATCCAAAAACTCCGACATGCGACAGAGCGGCTCTCTAGCCATTTTCCGAGATTCAAGCCTCAAAACTGCAAACGACTGGGCCCTGCTCCCAGGCGAAACCTGCCAGTCCCGAAAGGTGTTGCTTTCCTGAAACCTCTACCATGGCCCCATTCACAGCCCTACTAACCCTGGAGCTGCAGGCTCCTTTAGGCATCCAAAAACTCCGACATGCGACAGAGCGGCTCTCTAGCCATTTTCGAGATTCAAGCCTCAAAACTGCAAATGTCCGGGACCTGCTCCCAGGCGAAACCTGCCAGCCCCGAAAGGTGTTGCTTTCCTGAAACCTCTACCATGGCCCCATTCACAGCCCTACTAACCCTGAAGCTGCAGGCTCCTTTAGGCATCCAAAAACTCCGACATGCGACAGAGCGGCTCTCTAGCCATTTTCGAGATTCAAGCCTCAAAACTGCAAATGTCCGGAACTTGCTCGCAGAAGAAAGTTCCCAGTTCCCAATGCTGTGTCTTTGCTGAAACCTCTACCATGGCCCCATTCACAGCCCTACTAACCCTGAAGCTGCAGGCTCCTTTAGGCATCCAAAAACTCCGACATGCGACTTAGCGGCTCTCTAGCCATTTTCGAGATTCAAGCCTCAAAACTGCAAATGTCCGGGACCTGCTCCCAGGCGAAAGTTCCCAGTTCCCAATGCTGTGTCTTTCCTGAAACCTCTACCATGGCCCCATTCACAGCCCTACTAACCCTGGAGCTGCAGGCTCCTTTAGGCATCCAAAAACTCCGACATGCGACAGAGCGGCTCTCTAGCCATTTTCGAGATTCAAGCCTCAAAACTGCAAACGACTGGGCCCTGCTCCCAGGCGAAACCTGCCAGTCCCGAAAGGTGTTGCTTTCCTGAAACCTCTACCATGGCCCCATTCACAGCCCTACTAACCCTGGAGCTGCAGGCTCCTTTAGGCATCCAAAAACTCCGACATGCGACTTAGCAGCTCTCTAGCCATTTTCGAGATTCAAGCCTCAAAACTGCAAATGTCCGGGACCTGCTCCCAGGCGAAAGTTCCCAGTTCCCAAAGCTGTGTCTTTCCTGAAACCTCTACCATGGCCCCATTCACAGCCCTACTAACCCTGAAGCTGCAGGCTCCTTTAGGCATCCAAAAACTCCGACATGCGACAGAGCGGCTCTCTAGCCATTTTCGAGATTCAAGCCTCAAAACTGCAAATGTCCGGGACCTGCTCCCAGGCGAAACCTGCCAGCCCCGAAAGGTGTTGCTTTCCTGAAACCTCTACCATGGCCCCATTCACAGCCCTACTAACCCTGAAGCTGCAGGCTCCTTTAGGCATCCAAAAACTCCGACATGCGACAGAGCGGCTCTCTAGCCATTTTCGAGATTCAAGCCTCAAAACTGCAAATGTCCGGGACCTGCTCCCAGGCGAAAGTTCCCAGTTCCCAATGCTGTGTCTTTGCTGAAACCTCTACCATGGCCCCATTCACAGCCCTACTAACCCTGGAGCTGCAGGCTCCTTTAGGCATCCAAAAACTCCGACATGCGACTTAGCGGCTCTCTAGCCATTTTCGAGATTCAAGCCTCAAAACTGCAAATGTCCGGGACCTGCTCCCAGGCGAAAGTTCCCAGTTCCCAATGCTGTGTCTTTGTTGAAACCTCTACCATGGCCCCATTCACAGCCCTACTAACCCTGAAGCTGCAGGCTCCTTTAGGCATCCAAAAACTCCGACATGCGACAGAGCGGCTCTCTAGCCATTTTCGAGATTCAAGCCTCAAAACTGCAAATGTCCGGGACCTGCTCCCAGGCGAAACCTGCCAGCCCCGAAAGGTGTTGCTTTCCTGAAACCTCTACCATGGCCCCATTCACAGCCCTACTAACCCTGGAGCTGCAGGCTCCTTTAGGCATCCAAAAACTCCGACATGCGACAGAGCGGCTCTCTAGCCATTCCGAGATTCAAGCCTCAAAACTGCAAATGTCCGGGACCTGCTCCCAGGCGAAAGTCCCAGTTCCCAATGCTGTGTCTTTCCTGAAACCTCTACCATGGCCCCATTCACAGCCCTACTAACCCTGGAGCTGCAGGCTCCTTTAGGCATCCAAAAACTCCGACATGCGACAGAGCGGCTCTCTAGCCATTTTCGAGATTCAAGCCTCAAAACTGCAAATGTCCGGGACCTGCTCCCAGGCGAAACCTGCCAGCCCCGAAAGGTGTTGCTTTCCTGAAACCTCTACCATGGCCCCATTCACAGCCCTACTAACCCTGAAGCTGCAGGCTCCTTTAGGCATCCAAAAACTCCGACATGCGACTTAGCGGCTCTCTAGCCATTTTCGAGATTCAAGCCTCAAAACTGCAAATGTCCGGGACCTGCTCCCAGGCGAAAGTTCCCAGTTCCCAATGCTGTGTCTTTGTTGAAACCTCTACCATGGCCCCATTCACAGCCCTACTAACCCTGAAGCTGCAGGCTCCTTTAGGCATCCAAAAACTCCGACATGCGACTTAGCGGCTCTCTAGCCATTTTCGAGATTCAAGCCTCAAAACTGCAAATGTCCGGGACCTGCTCCCAGGCGAAAGTTCCCAGTTCCCAATGGTGTGTCTTTCCTGAAACCTCTACCATGGCCCCATTCACAGCCCTACTAACCCTGGAGCTGCAGGCTCCTTTAGGCATCCAAAAACTCCGACATGCGACAGAGCGGCTCTCTAGCCATTTTCGAGATTCAAGCCTCAAAACTGCAAATGTCCGGGCCCTGCTCCCAGGCGAAACCTGCCAGCCCAAAGGTGTTGCTTTCCTGAAACCTCTACCATGGCCCCATTCACAGCCCTACTAACCCTGGAGCTGCAGGCTCCTTTAGGCATCCAAAAACTCCGACATGCGACTTAGCGGCTCTCTAGCCATTTTCGAGATTCAAGCCTCAAAACTGCAAATGTCCGGGACCTGCTCCCAGGCGAAAGTTCCCAGTTCCCAATGCTGTGTCTTTGCTGAAACCTCTACCATGGCCCCATTCACAGCCCTACTAACCCTGAAGCTGCAGGCTCCTTTAGGCATCCAAAAACTCCGACATGCGACAGAGCGGCTCTCTAGCCATTTTCGAGATTCAAGCCTCAAAACTGCAAATGTCCGGGACCTGCTCCCAGGCGAAACCTGCCAGCCCCGAAAGGTGTTGCTTTCCTGAAACCTCTACCATGGCCCCATTCACAGCCCTACTAACCCTGAAGCTGCAGGCTCCTTTAGGCATCCAAAAACTCCGACATGCGACAGAGCGGCTCTCTAGCCATTTTCGAGATTCAAGCCTCAAAACTGCAAATGTCCGGGACCTGCTCCCAGGCGAAAGTTCCCAGTTCCCAATGCTGTGTCTTTCCTGAAACCTCTACCATGGCCCCATTCACAGCCCTACTAACCCTGGAGCTGCAGGCTCCTTTAGGCATCCAAAAACTCCGACATGCGACAGAGCGGCTCTCTAGCCATTTTCGAGATTCAAGCCTCAAAACTGCAAATGTCCGGGACCTGCTCCCAGGCGAAAGTTCCCAGTTCCCAATGCTGTGTCTTTCCTGAAACCTCTACCATGGCCCCATTCACAGCCCTACTAACCCTGAAGCTGCAGGCTCCTTTAGGCATCCAAAAACTCCGACATGCGACAGAGCGGCTCTCTAGCCATTTTCGAGATTCAAGCCTCAAAACTGCAAATGTCTGGGACCTGCTCCCAGGCGAAACCTGCCAGCCCGAAAGGTGTTGCTTTCCTGAAACCTCTACCATGGCCCCATTCACAGCCCTACTAACCCTGGAGCTGCAGGCTCCTTTAGGCATCCAAAAACTCCGACATGCGACTTAGCGGCTCTCTAGCCATTTTCGAGATTCAAGCCTCAAAACTGCAAATGTCCGGGACCTGCTCCCAGGCGAAAGTTCCCAGTTCCCAATGCTGTGTCTTTCCTGAAACCTCTACCATGGCCCCATTCACAGCCCTACTAACCCTGGAGCTGCAGGCTCCTTTAGGCATCCAAAAACTCCGACATGCGACAGAGCGGCTCTCTAGCCATTTTCGAGATTCAAGCCTCAAAACTGCAAATGTCCGGGACCTGCTCCCAGGCGAAACCTGCCAGCCCGAAAGGTGTTGCTTTCCTGAAACCTCTACCATGGCCCCATTCACAGCCCTACTAACCCTGAAGCTGCAGGCTCCTTTAGGCATCCAAAAACTCCGACATGCGACAGAGCGGCTCACTAGCCATTTTCGAGATTCAAGCCTCAAAACTGCAAATGTCCGGGACCTGCTCCCAGGCGAAACCTGCCAGCCCCGAAAGGTGTTGCTTTCCTGAAACCTCTACCATGGCCCCATTCACAGCCCTACTAACCCTGAGCTGCAGGCTCCTTTAGGCATCCAAAAACTCCGACATGCGACAGAGCGGCTCACTAGCCATTTTCGAGATTCAAGCCTCAAAACTGCAAATGTCCGGGACCTGCTCCCAGGCGAAACCTGCCAGTTCCCGAAAGCTGTGTCTTTCCTGAAACCTCTACCATGGCCCCATTCACAGCCCTACTAACCCTGAGCTGCAGGCTCCTTTAGGCATCCAAAAACTCCGACATGCGACAGAGCGGCTCTCTAGCCATTTTCGAGATTCAAGCCTCAAAACTGCAAATGTCCGGGACCTGCTCCCAGGCGAAAGTTCCCAGTTCCCAATGCTGTGTCTTTGCTGAAACCTCTACCATGGCCCCATTCACAGCCCTACTAACCCTGGAGCTGCAGGCTCCTTTAGGCATCCAAAAACTCCGACATGCGACTTAGCGGCTCTCTAGCCATTTTCGAGATTCAAGCCTCAAAACTGCAAATGTCCGGGACCTGCTCCCAGGCGAAACCTGCCAGCCCCGAAAGGTGTTGCTTTCCTGAAACCTCTACCATGGCCCCATTCACAGCCCTACTAACCCTGGAGCTGCAGGCTCCTTTAGGCATCCAAAAACTCCGACATGCGACAGAGCGGCTCTCTAGCCATTTTCGAGATTCAAGCCTCAAAACTGCAAACGACTGGGCCCTGCTCCCAGGCGAAACCTGCCAGCCCCGAAAGGTGTTGCTTTCCTGAAACCTCTACCATGGCCCCATTCACAGCCCTACTAACCCTGGAGCTGCAGGCTCCTTTAGGCATCCAAAAACTCCGACATGCGACAGAGCGGCTCACTAGCCATTTTCGAGATTCAAGCCTCAAAACTGCAAATGTCCGGGACCTGCTCCCAGGCGAACCTGCCAGGTCCCAATGCTGTTGCTTTCCTGAAACCTCTACCATGGCCCCATTCACAGCCCTACTAACCCTGAAGCTGCAGGCTCCTTTAGGCATCCAAAAACTCCGACATGCGACAGAGCGGCTCTCTAGCCATTTTCGAGATTCAAGCCTCAAAACTGCAAACGTCCGGGACCTGCTCCCAGGCGAAACCTGCCAGTCCCGAAAGGTGTTGCTTTCCTGAAACCTCTACCATGGCCCCATTCACAGCCCTACTAACCCTGAAGCTGCAGGCTCCTTTAGGCATCCAAAAACTCCGACATGCGACAGAGCGGCTCTCTAGCCATTTTCGAGATTCAAGCCTCAAAACTGCAAACGTCCGGGACCTGCTCCCAGGCGAAACCTGCCAGCCCCGAAAGGTGTTGCTTTCCTGAAACCTCTACCATGGCCCCATTCACAGCCCTACTAACCCTGAAGCTGCAGGCTCCTTTAGGCATCCAAAAACTCCGACATGCGACAGAGCGGCTCTCTAGCCATTTTCGAGATTCAAGCCTCAAAACTGCAAATGTCCGGGACCTGCTCCCAGGCGAAAGTTCCCAGTTCCCAATGCTGTGTCTTTGCTGAAACCTCTACCATGGCCCCATTCACAGCCCTACTAACCCTGGAGCTGCAGGCTCCTTTAGGCATCCAAAAACTCCGACATGCGACAGAGCGGCTCTCTAGCCATTTTCGAGATTCAAGCCTCAAAACTGCAAATGTCCGGGACCTGCTCCCAGGCGAAACCTGCCAGCCCGAAAGGTGTTGCTTTCCTGAAACCTCTACCATGGCCCCATTCACAGCCCTACTAACCCTGAAGCTGCAGGCTCCTTTAGGCATCCAAAAACTCCGACATGCGACAGAGCGGCTCTCTAGCCATTTTCGAGATTCAAGCCTCAAAACTGCAAATGTCCGGGACCTGCTCCCAGGCGAAAGTTCCCAGTTCCCAATGCTGTGTCTTTCCTGAAACCTCTACCATGGCCCCATTCACAGCCCTACTAACCCTGGAGCTGCAGGCTCCTTTAGGCATCCAAAAACTCCGACATGCGACAGAGCGGCTCTCTAGCCATTTCCGAGATTCAAGCCTCAAAACTGCAAATGTCCGGGACCTGCTCCCAGGCGAAACCTGCCAGCCCGAAAGGTGTTGCTTTCCTGAAACCTCTACCATGGCCCCATTCACAGCCCTACTAACCCTGAAGCTGCAGGCTCCTTTAGGCATCCAAAAACTCCGACATGCGACAGAGCGGCTCTCTAGCCATTTTCGAGATTCAAGCCTCAAAACTGCAAATGTCCGGGACCTGCTCCCAGGCGAAAGTTCCCAGTTCCCAATGCTGTGTCTTTCCTGAAACCTCTACCATGGCCCCATTCACAGCCCTACTAACCCTGGAGCTGCAGGCTCCTTTAGGCATCCAAAAACTCCGACATGCGACAGAGCGGCTCTCTAGCCATTTTCGAGATTCAAGCCTCAAAACTGCAAACGTCCGGGACCTGCTCCCAGGCGAAAGTTCCCAGTTCCCTATGCTGTGTCTTTCCTGAAACCTCTACCATGGCCCCATTCACAGCCCTACTAACCCTGGAGCTGCAGGCTCCTTTAGGCATCCAAAAACTCCGACATGCGACTTAGCGGCTCTCTAGCCATTTTCGAGATTCAAGCCTCAAAACTGCAAATGTCCGGGACCTGCTCCCAGGCGAAACCTGCCAGCCCGAAAGGTGTTGCTTTCCTGAAACCTCTACCATGGCCCCATTCACAGCCCTACTAACCCTGGAGCTGCAGGCTCCTTTAGGCATCCAAAAACTCCGACATGCGACAGAGCGGCTCTAGCCATTTTCGAGATTCAAGCCTCAAAACTGCAAACGTCCGGGCCCTGCTCCCAGGCGAAACCTGCCAGCCCGAAAGGTGTTGCTTTCCTGAAACCTCTACCATGGCCCCATTCACAGCCCTACTAACCCTGAAGCTGCAGGCTCCTTTAGGCATCCAAAAACTCCGACATGCGACAGAGCGGCTCTCTAGCCATTTTCGAGATTCAAGCCTCAAAACTGCAAATGTCCGGGACCTGCTCCCAGGCGAAAGTTCCCAGTTCCCAATGCTGTGTCTTTGTTGAAACCTCTACCATGGCCCCATTCACAGCCCTACTAACCCTGAAGCTGCAGGCTCCTTTAGGCATCCAAAAACTCCGACATGCGACAGAGCGGCTCTCTAGCCATTTTCCGAGATTCAAGCCTCAAAACTGCAAACGACTGGGCCCTGCTCCCAGGCGAAACCTGCCAGTCCCGAAAGGTGTTGCTTTCCTGAAACCTCTACCATGGCCCCATTCACAGCCCTACTAACCCTGAAGCTGCAGGCTCCTTTAGGCATCCAAAAACTCCGACATGCGACAGAGCGGCTCTCTAGCCATTTTCCGAGATTCAAGCCTCAAAACTGCAAATGTCCGGGACCTGCTCCCAGGCGAAACCTGCCAGCCCCGAAAGGTGTTGCTTTCCTGAAACCTCTACCATGGCCCCATTCACAGCCCTACTAACCCTGAAGCTGCAGGCTCCTTTAGGCATCCAAAAACTCCGACATGCGACAGAGCGGCTCTCTAGCCATTTTCGAGATTCAAGCCTCAAAACTGCAAATGTCGGGACCTGCTCCCAGGCGAAAGTTCCCAGTTCCCAATGCTGTTCTTTCCTGAAACCTCTACCATGGCCCCATTCACAGCCCTACTAACCCTGGAGCTGCAGGCTCCTTTAGGCATCCAAAAACTCCGACATGCGACAGAGCGGCTCTCTAGCCATTTTCGAGATTCAAGCCTCAAAACTGCAAATGTCCGGGACCTGCTCCCAGGCGAAACCTGCCAGCCCCGAAAGGTGTTGCTTTCCTGAAACCTCTACCATGGCCCCATTCACAGCCCTACTAACCCTGAAGCTGCAGGCTCCTTTAGGCATCCAAAAACTCCGACATGCGACAGAGCGGCTCTCTAGCCATTTTCGAGATTCAAGCCTCAAAACTGCAAATGTCCGGGACCTGCTCCCAGGCGAAAGTTCCCAGTTCCCAATGCTGTGTCTTTCCTGAAACCTCTACCATGGCCCCATTCACAGCCCTACTAACCCTGGAGCTGCAGGCTCCTTTAGGCATCCAAAAACGACAACATGCGACAGAGCAGCTCTCTAGCCATTTCCGAGATTCAAGCCTCAAAACTGCAAATGTCCGGGACCTGCTCCCAGGCGAAACCTGCCAGAACCCAAAGGTGTTTCTTTCCTGAAACCTCTACCATGGCCCCATTCACAGCCCTACTAACCCTGAAGCTGCAGGCTCCTTTAGGCATCCAAAAACTCCGACATGCGACAGAGCGGCTCTCTAGCCATTTTCGAGATTCAAGCCTCAAAACTGCAAATGTCCGGGACCTGCTCCCAGGCGAAAGTTCCCAGTTCCCAATGCTGTGTCTTTCCTGAAACCTCTACCATGGCCCCATTCACAGCCCTACTAACCCTGAAGCTGCAGGCTCCTTTAGGCATCCAAAAACTCCGACATGCGACAGAGCGGCTCTCTAGCCATTTTCGAGATTCAAGCCTCAAAACTGCAAATGTCCGGGACCTGCTCCCAGGCGAAAGTTCCCAGTTCCCAATGCTGTGTCTTTGTTGAAACCTCTACCATGGCCCCATTCACAGCCCTACTAACCCTGAAGCTGCAGGCTCCTTTAGGCATCCAAAAACTCCGACATGCGACAGAGCGGCTCTCTAGCCATTTTCGAGATTCAAGCCTCAAAACTGCAAATGTCCGGGACCTGCTCCCAGGCGAAACCTGCCAGTCCCGAAAGGTGTTGCTTTCCTGAAACCTCTACCATGGCCCCATTCACAGCCCTACTAACCCTGAAGCTGCAGGCTCCTTTAGGCATCCAAAAACTCCGACATGCGACGGAGCGCTCTCTAGCCATTTTCGAGATTCAAGCCTCAAAACTGCAAATGTCCGGGACCTGCTCCCAGGTGAAAGTTCCCAGTTCCCAATGCTGTGTCTTTGCTGAAACCTCTACCATGGCCCCATTCACAGCCCTACTAACCCTGGAGCTGCAGGCTCCTTTAGGCATCCAAAAACTCCGACATGCGACAGAGCGGCTCTCTAGCCATTTTCGAGATTCAAGCCTCAAAACTGCAAATGTCCGGGACCTGCTCCCAGGCGAAACCTGCCAGTCCCGAAAGGTGTTGCTTTCCTGAAACCTCTACCATGGCCCCATTCACAGCCCTACTAACCCTGAAGCTGCAGGCTCCTTTAGGCATCCAAAAACTCCGACATGCGACTTAGCGGCTCTCTAGCCATTTTCGAGATTCAAGCCTCAAAACTGCAAATGTCCGGGACCTGCTCCCAGGCGAAAGTTCCCAGTTCCCAATGCTGTGTCTTTGCTGAAACCTCTACCATGGCCCCATTCACAGCCCTACTAACCCTGGAGCTGCAGGCTCCTTTAGGCATCCAAAAACTCCGACATGCGACAGAGCGGCTCTCTAGCCATTTTCGAGATTCAAGCCTCAAAACTGCAAATGTCCGGGACCTGCTCCCAGGCGAAAGTTCCCAGTTCCCAAGGCTGTGTCTTTCCTGAAACCTCTACCATGGCCCCATTCACAGCCCTACTAACCCTGGAGCTGCAGGCTCCTTTAGGCATCCAAAAACTCCGACATGCGACAGAGCGGCTCTCTAGCCATTTTCGAGATTCAAGCCTCAAAACTGCAAATGTCCGGGACCTGCTCCCAGGCGAAACCTGCCAGCCCGAAAGGTGTTGCTTTCCTGAAACCTCTACCATGGCCCCATTCACAGCCCTACTAACCCTGGAGCTGCAGGCTCCTTTAGGCATCCAAAAACTCCGACATGCGACAGAGCGGCTCTCTAGCCATTTTCGAGATTCAAGCCTCAAAACTGCAAATGTCCGGGACCTGCTCCCAGGCGAAAGTCCCAGCCCCAATGCTGTGTCTTTCCTGAAACCTCTACCATGGCCCCATTCACAGCCCTACTAACCCTGAAGCTGCAGGCTCCTTTAGGCATCCAAAAACTCCGACATGCGACAGAGCGGCTCTCTAGCCATTTCCGAGATTCAAGCCTCAAAACTGCAAATGTCCGGGACCTGCTCCCAGGCGAAACCTGCCAGCCCCGAAAGGTGTTGCTTTCCTGAAACCTCTACCATGGCCCCATTCACAGCCCTACTAACCCTGAAGCTGCAGGCTCCTTTAGGCATCCAAAAACTCCGACATGCGACTTAGCGGCTCTCTAGCCATTTTCGAGATTCAAGCCTCAAAACTGCAAATGTCCGGGACCTGCTCCCAGGCGAAATTTCCAGTTCCCAATGCTGTGTCTTTCCTGAAACCTCTACCATGGCCCCATTCACAGCCCTACTAACCCTGAGCTGCAGGCTCCTTTAGGCATCCAAAAACTCCGACATGCGACAGAGCGGCTCTCTAGCCATTTTCGAGATTCAAGCCTCAAAACTGCAAATGTCCGGGACCTGCTCCCAGGCGAAAGTTCCAGCCCAATGCTGTGCTTTCCTGAAACCTCTACCATGGCCCCATTCACAGCCCTACTAACCCTGAGCTGCAGGCTCCTTTAGGCATCCAAAAACTCCGACATGCGACTTAGCGGCTCTCTAGCCATTTTCGAGATTCAAGCCTCAAAACTGCAAATGTCCGGGACCTGCTCCCAGGCGAAAGTTCCCAGTTCCCAATGCTGTGTCTTTCCTGAAACCTCTACCATGGCCCCATTCACAGCCCTACTAACCCTGGAGCTGCAGGCTCCTTTAGGCATCCAAAAACTCCGACATGCGACAGAGCGGCTCTCTAGCCATTTTCGAGATTCAAGCCTCAAAACTGCAAATGTCCGGACCTGCTCCCAGGCGAAACCTGCCAGCCCGAAAGGTGTTGCTTTCCTGAAACCTCTACCATGGCCCCATTCACAGCCCTACTAACCCTGGAGCTGCAGGCTCCTTTAGGCATCCAAAAACTCCGACATGCGACAGAGCGGCTCTCTAGCCATTTCCGAGATTCAAGCCTCAAAACTGCAAATGTCCGGGACTTGCTCCCAGGCGAAAGTTCCCAGTTCCCAATGCTGTGTCTTTCCTGAAACCTCTACCATGGCCCCATTCACAGCCCTACTAACCCTGGAGCTGCAGGCTCCTTTAGGCATCCAAAAACTCCGACATGCGACAGAGCGGCTCTCTAGCCATTTTCGAGATTCAAGCCTCAAAACTGCAAATGTCCGGGACCTGCTCCCAGGCGAAACCTGCCAGCCCGAAAGGTGTTGCTTTCCTGAAACCTCTACCATGGCCCCATTCAGAGCCCTACTAACCCTGGAGCTGCAGGCTCCTTTAGGCATCCAAAAACTCCGACATGCGACAGAGCGGCTCTCTAGCCATTTTCGAGATTCAAGCCTCAAAACTGCAAATGTCCGGGACCTGCTCCCAGGCGAAAGTTCCAGTTCCCAATGCTGTGTCTTTCCTGAAACCTCTACCATGGCCCCATTCACAGCCCTACTAACCCTGGAGCTGCAGGCTCCTTTAGGCATCCAAAAACTCCGACATGCGACAGAGCGGCTCTCTAGCCATTTTCGAGATTCAAGCCTCAAAACTGCAAATGTCCGGGACCTGCTCCCAGGCGAAACCTGCCAGCCCCGAAAGCTGTTGCTTTCCTGAAACCTCTACCATGGCCCCATTCACAGCCCTACTAACCCTGGAGCTGCAGGCTCCTTTAGGCATCCAAAAACTCCGACATGCGACTTAGCGGCTCTCTAGCCATTTTCGAGATTCAAGCCTCAAAACTGCAAATGTCCGGGACCTGCTCCCAGGTGAAAGTTCCCAGTTCCCAATGCTGTGTCTTTCCTGAAACCTCTACCATGGCCCCATTCACAGCCCTACTAACCCTGGAGCTGCAGGCTCCTTTAGGCATCCAAAAACTCCGACATGCGACAGAGCGGCTCTCTAGCCATTTTCCGAGATTCAAGCCTCAAAACTGCAAATGTCCGGGCCCTGCTCCCAGGCGAAAGTTCCCAGTCCCGAAAGCTGTGTCTTTCCTGAAACCTCTACCATGGCCCCATTCACAGCCCTACTAACCCTGAAGCTGCAGGCTCCTTTAGGCATCCAAAAACTCCGACATGCGACTTAGCAGCTCTCTAGCCATTTTCGAGATTCAAGCCTCAAAACTGCAAATGTCCGGGACCTGCTCCCAGGCGAAACCTGCCAGCCCCGAAGGTGTTGCTTTCCTGAAACCTCTACCATGGCCCCATTCACAGCCCTACTAACCCTGAAGCTGCAGGCTCCTTTAGGCATCCAAAAACTCCGACATGCGACAGAGCGGCTCTCTAGCCATTTTCGAGATTCAAGCCTCAAAACTGCAAATGTCCGGGACCTGCTCCCAGGCGAAAGTGCCAGCCCCAATGCTGTGTCTTTCCTGAAACCTCTACCATGGCCCCATTCACAGCCCTACTAACCCTGAAGCTGCAGGCTCCTTTAGGCATCCAAAAACTCCGACATGCGACTTAGCGGCTCTCTAGCCATTTTCGAGATTCAAGCCTCAAAACTGCAAATGTCCGGGCCCTGCTCCCAGGCGAAAGTTCCCAGGTCCCAAAGCTGTTGCTTTCCTGAAACCTCTACCATGGCCCCATTCACAGCCCTACTAACCCTGGAGCTGCAGGCTCCTTTAGGCATCCAAAAACTCCGACATGCGACAGAGCGGCTCTCTAGCCATTTTCGAGATTCAAGCCTCAAAACTGCAAATGTCTGGGCCCTGCTCCCAGGCGAAACCTGCCAGCCCCGAAAGGTGTTGCTTTCCTGAAACCTCTACCATGGCCCCATTCACAGCCCTACTAACCCTGGAGCTGCAGGCTCCTTTAGGCATCCAAAAACTCCGACATGCGACAGAGCGGCTCTCTAGCCATTTTCGAGATTCAAGCCTCAAAACTGCAAATGTCCGGGACCTGCTCGCAGGCGAAAGTTCCCAGTTCCCAATGCTGTGTCTTTCCTGAAACCTCTACCATGGCCCCATTCACAGCCCTACTAACCCTGAAGCTGCAGGCTCCTTTAGGCATCCAAAAACTCCGACATGCGACAGAGCGCTCTCTAGCCATTTTCGAGATTCAAGCCTCAAAACTGCAAATGTCCGGGACCTGCTCCCAGGCGAAACCTGCCAGCCCCGAAAGGTGTTGCTTTCCTGAAACCTCTACCATGGCCCCATTCACAGCCCTACTAACCCTGAAGCTGCAGGCTCCTTTAGGCATCCAAAAACTCCGACATGCGACAGAGCGGCTCTCTAGCCATTTTCGAGATTCAAGCCTCAAAACTGCAAATGTC
>NW_026561878.1:0-1914 GCF_028858705.1 Grus americana | reverse complement strand
GCCTGCAGCCCCAGGGTTACTAGCGGCTGTGAGTGGGGCCATGGTAGAGGTTTCGGGAGAGCAATACCATTCAGGGCTGGGACCTTTGCTGGGGAGCAGGGCCTGGACGTTTTCAGTTTTGAAGAGTGAAACCCAAAAATGGCTCGAGAGATGCTGAGTCTCACGTCGGAGTTTTTGGATGCCTAAAGGAGCCTGCAGCCCGGGTTAGTAGTGCTGTGAATGGGGCCATGGTAGAGGTTTCGGGAAAGCAATACCTTTCGGGGCTGGGACCTTTCACCTGGGAGCAGGGCCTGGACATTTTCAGTTTTGAGGCTTGAATCTCGAAAATGGCTAGAGAGCTGCTCCGTCGCATGTCGGAGTTTTTGGATGCCTAAAGGAGCCTGCAGCCCCAGGGTTAGTAGGGCTGTGAGTGGGGCCATGGTAGAGGTTTCGGGAGAGCAATACCATTCAGGGCTGGGACCTTTTGCCTGGGAGCAGGGCCTGGACATTTTCAGTTTTGAAGAGTGAAACCCAAAATGGCTCGAGAGATGCTGAGTCTCACGTCGGAGTTTTTGGATGCCTAAAGGAGCCTGCAGCCCCAGGGTTACTAGCGCTGTGAGTGGGGCCATGGTAGAGGTTTCGGGAGAGCAATACCATTCCGGGCTGGGACCTTTCGCTGGGGAGCAGGGCCTGGACATTTACAGTTTTGAAGAGTGAAACCCAAAAATGGCTCGAGAGATGCTGAGTCTCACGTCGGAGTTTTTTGGATGCCTAAAGGAGCCTGCAGCCCCAGGGTTACTAGCGCTGTGAGTGGGGCCATGGTAGAGGATTCGGGAGAGCAATACCAATCAGGGCTGGGACCTTTCGCTGGGGAGCAGGGCCTGGACATTTTCAGTTTTGAAGAGTGAAACCCAAAATGGCTCGAGAGATGCTGAGTCTCACGTCGGAGTTTTTGGATGCCTAAAGGAGCCTGCAGCCCCAGGGTTACTAGCGCTGTGAGTGGGGCCATGGTAGAGGTTTCTGGAGAGCAATACCTTTCGGGGCTGGGACCTTTCACCTGGGAGCAGGGCCTGGACGTTTCCAGTTTTGAGGCTTGAAACTCGAAAATGGCTAGAGAGCTGCTCCGTCGCATGTCGGAGTTTTTGGATGCCTAAAGGAGCCTGCAGCCCCAGGGTTACTAGCGCTGTGAATGGGGCCATGGTAGAGGTTTCGGGAGAGCAATACCATCAGGGCTGGGACCTTTTGTGTGGGAGCAGGGCCTGGACGTTTCCAGTTTTGAAGAGTGAAACCCAAAATGGCTCGAGAGATGCTGAGTCTCACGTCGGAGTTTTTGGATGCCTATAGGAGCCTGCAGCCCCAGGGTTACTAGCGCTGTGAGTGGGGCCATGGTAGAGGTTTTGGGAGAGCAATACCATTCAGGGCTGGGACCTATTGCTGGGGAGCAGGGCCTGGACGTTTTCAGTTTTGAAGAGTGAAACCCAAAATGGGCTCGAGAGATGCTGAGTCTCACGTCGGAGTTTTTGGATGCCTAAAGGAGCCTGCAGCCCCAGGGTTACTAGGGCTGTGAGTGGGGCCATGGTAGAGGTTTCGGGAGAGCAATACCATTCAGGGCTGGGACCTTTTGCTGGGGAGCAGGGCCTGGACGTTTTCAGTTTTGAAGAGTGAAACCCAAAATGGTCTCGAGAGATGCTGAGTCTCACGTCGGAGTTTTTTGGATGCCTAAAGGAGCCTGCAGCCTGAGGGTTACTAGCGCTGTGAGTGGGGCCATGGTAGAGGTTTCGGGAGAGCAATACCATTCAGGGCTGGGACCTTTCACTGGGGAGCAGGGCCTGGACGTTTTCAGTTTTGAGGAGTGAAACTCGAAAATGGCTCGAGAGATGCTGAGTCTCACGTCGGAGTTTTTGGATGCCTAAAGGAGCCTGCAGCCCCAGGTTA